>NC_141541.1:16540000-16772500 GCF_021556685.1 Rattus norvegicus | reverse complement strand
CCTGGTCTGTCTGCTGCCACATCCTGGGTGCCAGGATTGCAGACTTGCGCCACCGTGCCCCGCTAACACAGGCAGTGTTAGCTGCGGCTGAATAACCCTCCAAAACTCACACTGAAACTTTATCCTCACGCAGGAATGAACAGGCAGGGCCTTTAAAGAGACTCTCCGAGCGCCTTCGAAGAGGAATCACCTCAGTCTATTCCACCTTCTCCCGTCTGCCTGGAAGGAAGAAGCCATTGATGAAAGAGGCCTCTGCAGATGCGGTGCTCGCACCCTGACTTTGGCTTTCTCAGGCTGCAGAATCCAGAGAACTGCTTTTCACAGACTTTGTAAGTGCCGGGGTCTGTGGTGTTTTAATATGCAGCACAGATGCACTCAGCGCTGAAGGAAAGCTAGCATTTATTTTTAACTCTTATCGACTTACAGTTTATATATACTTATACATAAGTACATTCTTCTTGGAGTAGGCCCCTGTGACCTATGGACCCAGTCAATAATGGGTTCTTTGTGACTTTTGGGACCTTATGCCCTCCAACTTTAAAGTGTGGAATTTAGATTATAATCTTAGTTCTAATCTGACCAAATAGTTGAAATTCCTTTTGTGTTTGGTCAAGTGAACAATACACACCACAGGAAGAAAACAATTCAATTCCTGTTTCTCAGCTGAGTCTAAAATATGGTTTAACAACTCAGCATGCAAAACCATAATCTCTTGCCTCTGTCATAATGAAATGAAGGCTTCAGGCCAGGTGGGGTAAAGGATGGGGTCTCAAAGTGTTCCTCATCTTCTGTAAATGAGTGGAAACTTGCGATGAAAACACCGGAGAAATGTGTAGACCGAACGTCAGACATATTCACACGCATAAGTGTCAGAAAGCACAGTGCAAAATCGTGAAGCTCTGGTATAAGTTCACAAGTGATTCTGTAAGAAGGTCTATCTTTTCCTTAGTTCTGAGCAAAAGAAGAAAACAAAAAGGAAAAACAAAGGCAAAGAACAAACAAAAACAAAAACCCTTACAATTTCCTGGGACTAACTTCTAAGCCTTGATTCTCTGTTCTGTACCAAAATGTACAAAACAAATCTGAGCAAAGCCACTCCTTTTAAAAGAGAAACAGGAAATATCCAATGTCATATTCCGTTTAGTGCCTTGGAACTACAGAGTAGCAAGCAGTGTACACTGCCTGGTTAATGTCTTCAAACGACTTCGTGCTCTCTGACCTTTCTGAGAGTTTTCGAGCGCTTCATTGTAACGGCCACACGGGACTTTAGGAAGGAGCCATGTGCTCTCTGTAGTACACAGCACTGAAACGTTTGCTGGATTAGGATACAAGCCACTAAATGCTTCAGTTGGACTTCAAAAGAGCCCAGTTCTCCTTATGACTGTAAGGGAAAAATTTTTCAAAAGGGTGGGGATTTCTCTTGAATCAGTACCCAGAAAATTAGGCTACTTTCCAAATCTTATTTGTGTAAACTACACAAATACATTTTTATGTGGAAGGTACCACAGCAACGTTTCAGAAAAATGGTAACAGTAAATAAAAAAAATCTACTCTGAGAATGAGGCAGGTCAATGAGGTTTTGGCCTTACATTTTCTAGCTGTTTTGATTACATCAGCTGCACAAACGCCCACTCTGCAGTCACCTTGTAGCCACGACTGAGGAGAAGGGTAGTGAGGATGTTGAGAGAGATTTGCTGAGTAGTAGACTGAGGATCTCTCTCGGAGAGACATTATTTCACACTTGAAATTATTTGTCAAATAAGTCACAGGTGTTTGATTAAAAAAATTGAATAAACTTCACTTACAAGCTTTTTTGAAGTCCATGTGTTGAGAAAGTAACGTGTATATTGAATACCTTTAATCCAGTTACAAATACCCAGTGTCCCACCTTGGAGTGCCAGTTGTTAATCAATGCAAGAGCCCTGCTCGCCATGAGAGCCCTGCTCGCCATGAGAGCCCTGCTCTCCATGAGAGCCAGGGCTGTAAACTCCACAGTATGGATGGACAGGAACTTGGGAGCCCTGTTTCTCAGCAGTGTGGGTAGGGTGGTTGCACTGGGTTCTGTTACTTGTAACTGCGTACAGACTCTCGATTGGAACTCCAACTGGCCAGCTATCTTTGAATTGGGTAAACATTTGTGGCTTATTCTTCTAACTGCTGATCGGTCGAGCAGACAGGAGGAGATGGATATGTGGTGCAGTCTCCAGGGTTTAGATGGTCTTGTGCTTTCCAAAGCCATGTGGCACTTCTTAAGGGAGTACACACCCGGGTCCACTGCCACTCCTTAGTAGCTGCCTGACTCCAAATAACCGCTCCTCTAGTATACGTCTAATATTTAAGTCAAGACTATGACTAAATTTGAGCCAATTGGATCCCTTTAGAACTGAAAAGTATTGCTAGTCAGCTATTCTGAGAAGGAAATGAGACAAAAGTTTAAAAACAACGGCTGGTCACATCCCCTGTAGGTTTAGCAGAGCTTGGGCCAAGCCTGAGGAATGCCACACCATTGGACACTATGCAGCTTGATATCAACTGCATATGCATATTGCAAAAGAAAAGAGATTTTTGAAAAGAATGTTTAAGTTGACAACATTGGCTTCTGTGTCTGCTTTGGTATCAGCAAGGCGCAGCTGGATCATCTCACCCGAGGGCCTGCTTTGCCTAATAGATTTTCAGTTCACTGTGCTCGTCTGACTCTCCCACGGCACTCACTTCTGCTTTTCTCCTATAGAAACCGCTTCTCCTACACCACGGAGGGGTCAGCGTTGTTTTTAAAAGTTGCTGCTTTCAAGGTTCCCGGCCAGCTTTAGCACTGTGTGATGCAGAGCCAGTCTCCGAGTATTTGGAGAGTTAATTAAACCTATGCGCTTTAATACAAAACTACACTGTTAGGCGTGGTGTTAAGGTGAGCTCTTAACTTACTGTGTTAGGGAAAGTAATTCAGCTGGTTACAGGTAAGTAAACAGCACCGGGCATGACAATGGTCGAGCCCGGGGACTGCTGTCCTTCTGCAGTGAGTGTCCTCCCCGTCCCAGTGCAGGTGAACGCTTCCACCCAGGGTCTCTGCTCTCTGTCTCCAGTGTGTCTCTGGCAGCTGGACTTACCGTCCTCTCCTTGGTGATTAGGATGCAGCTCCCGTCAGCACTTTGCCTTGTCCTTACACTGTAACCTGTATGGCTCATAAGAGCTGGTGGGGCAGTCACTGTTCGCACGGGAAAGCACGGTGTGAGTTAGGTGACCCCACCAATCGTGCTGTATTTGTCACTCATGAAGATCAGAAGGAGGCTCTTGGTATGTGGCGGATCTATTCAACGGTCAAATCCAATATTCCCAGAAACAGCCATTACACACACACTTACAAGCCTGCAAGCGTTCAGCGGCTGGGAGGGAAACACAGACTTTGATAGACACAGTTAGGGGAATCAGAAATGTGGTCAGTCACCAACGCGCATTTGTCACAGTAAGGGCAGGCTGTGGTGTTTCTATTTAAATGCAAATAATAGCTCACAGTGCTCTGTATAAAGTGATTTATTTTGATTCGTCTTCCAGTTCTCCTAAAGAGTTGAGCTGCTTCAAAATAGTGTTCAAGGGCATGCGCTCAGGGACCAGCATCGCAAAATGGTCAAGCTCCTTCATGTAAATACCTGTGGTCAAGGCTAGGGAATCCGTCAGGCCTACCAAGATTAATGGAGCTTCCCGAAGAAGAGCGGGGACACAGGGTAGCATCAGGGTTGATCTATCCTCCGACAGCTCTAAGGTCTCAACCAGTTATGGCGCCCACCATCATGGCGCTTTTCTTAATTACGTTGTCATATTATAAGAGCAACAGATAATTATGGTCAGAAAAGAAAACTTTCTCCCCTTTTCTTTACTCATGGGTTGTATTTGAACATAGCCTCAATATAATGAACACTGCAAGGTTTACAGATCAAGAATACTTTCCCAAGGAAAATGGATTCTATTCAGATACTTAAATGAAAAATGGATTTCTCTTGTTTGGAGGAGACACTGGGACTGCAGGATTTGCTGTCCCCAGCTCTGAGTCACTGTGATTACAGAATCTCCTTAGATGTTAAATGGAGAGCTGGTGGCCACCTGCAGAGCAGGCAGGGACAGGGAGTCCCCCAGACAGGCATTTTGGATGGGTTTTGAGGCCCAACCAGTTCTTACTCAGCTTTTCTGAGTTCACTGTAGTTGTGTTAAGGGAAGGGATGACACTTAGAGCTTTGACACTAACAGCTACAATCCAGCTAGAAAACACAATGTAAGTTCCATTTTACAGACTCATCAAGACAATGGTAGCCACGTTTATTAGTTGGAGGAAGGGGAGAGGGAGAGATGGAGAGAGAGAGACAGAGGGAGAGACATCACTCATCTGAAAGTCTCACCCACACTCTCTAGTCTATATCAATGCTTCCGCCAACACATAGATCTTAGATTAACGATACAATAATGCTTATAAAGATTCCATTAAAAACGCCATAGCTTTGTAAATCCACATCAACACAGAAGAATAATTATTTGAATTTTAAAATACTGCTTTCCTCCTTTAAAATGCATCTTGTTAGTGAAACGAAGGTTTGTAAATGCCAGTGTAAAAGTCTACAAGCCAACTAATCAACAGTAAGATTATTTTTTCCCTTAACTTTAAAGAAAATGTCAAGAGAGACTCCGGCCTTTTATGGAACCTGGCAAGGAGGAATTTGGCTTGAAATTCACGATTCAGTTCTTATTGCTAAAAGGAACGGTGACATCAGCTTACATTTTGCTTTCTGAAAAGCCGTGTGTGGGCGTGTTTATGCGCTGTCTGTGTACTTCTGTGTACACTTTAGGAGTGTGTCTTTGTCCGTTCCTTTATAAATCACCTTGATCTATTTCACTTATTGTCAGTTTCCTAGAATTTGTGAAAAATTTCACGTCAACTAAGCCAAGCCTAGGGTTGGTCTTACTGTCCTTTCTCGGGCTCTGGATGCCGGGAGGGGATCTTCCCAAAGCCTCTTCCTCACCTCTAGCAGGCACTGTGCGTGCACTTTCAAGTTGCCCCACTGGGCAAAAGCACACTGAGCCTTCCAACCACTGAGGAGCGAATGCAATCTCATAGCAACAGACTCCAAACAGACCCTCGTTATAAATCTCGCGCAACCACCGAGTCTTTAGCCAGAACAAAGGTTGACAGTGATTAATCATTAAGTGGCTCCTTGTTCCCTGCTGCACGTGTGCCTCCAGTGGAGGCAGGCTGGCAGGTTTCCTGTCTCTGAGCTCTGCCTGAAGGGATCCCGGGCAGCCTGCTCTCAACCCTCATTTCCAATGCTGCGGGCATCGCAGTTGCTCTGTGCAGTGTCCTGGCTCTGGTGCTGAGCCTGGCAGACTCGGAACGGATACAGGGAGCCCCACAATAAGTTGTTCACTTCACATCTGCTTACTAGATTATGCTCAAGCATGGCTGAAGAAATCGATTAAACACCGTTTTCTAGAAACAACCTTGGAAGTCTGATCTCTTAACCTACCACCGATGAGTTGATACTCTTCAGACCTGTGGTTGGTGAATATGGCGGCCTTCAGTGATATTTCTATACGGAAACAGCTGGGAGGCTGATAAAAACATCATGCTTAAAAACAACGAAATAATTTTCAGGAACCCTCTTTCAAATATTCTTTTTCATAAGGCGGCTAAGTTGTAGGGTAAATAAGCCTCACGGTGAGTGGCCTCAGGTGATACAATGTTATAGTGACATTGTGGTCTCCTTTCTTTCTGAGTTTCTGGTCCTGGGCTTAGGCACTGTGGATCTGTCTTGCTAGGTCTTATGGGGACTTAAAGAATTGTTTGCCCTCACTTTTAACTCTGAGCTGGGAGTCAGGTGAGGCGGGACGATGGGTTACAAGATACAGTTTTCTAAAGGAGGAGGGACAAAGACTATAAAAATAATGACAAGAGCAAAAATGAGCAGTGACATTTGACTATGAAAGGAGTTGATCCCTGAGGACTCTCTAGGTCTATTCAGTTCTCTTTCCAAATGAACTGGAATGGACTGACAGATATACAGAAAAGGAAGGAGTTTTTAATACCTCCATCCCCTCTGTGAAAGCTGAAACCCGACACTAAGCAGCAAGTATCAGCCGTGCACTTGGCCCTTGAGTACAGAGCTGTGATGTGACAAGACTGGTACCAGATCAAGCCAAGCTCCAGTGTGAACAGAGGAGGCACTCATGAGACCCACCCCTAACTGAGAAGCTTTGGGCAGGTCCTGGCTGCTGGGGGAGGGAGAGTCCCACTCTTCAAGGGTGTGGTCCCTCCTAAGTTGCTCATACTGTACTGAACGGCCCTGCGCACATGCGCACAGCCCTGCGCTCACGCACATGTGCATAGCCCTGGCTGAACTCAGTGACTTGTTAAGAAGGAAGAGGGAGAGAAGGGAGAAAAGGTGGTCTTAGGAGGCGCTGGAGGTCTGGGACAAGAGGGCCGC
Organism: Rattus norvegicus; assembly: GCF_021556685.1. Lineage (NCBI taxonomy): Eukaryota > Metazoa > Chordata > Mammalia > Rodentia > Muridae > Rattus > Rattus norvegicus. The sequence continues at coordinate 16,766,036 of NC_141541.1, read as the reverse complement.
GTGGATAGGAGTCCAATCCATTGTTTCACATCTGAAATTGCTAAAAATATTTAACAAAAAAAAATTAAAGAAACCAAACAGAAGGGCTACGTGAATACTGGAAACTTGGGTAAGAGGGATCACAAGGTAGCCACAGACTCAGGAAAAGCGAAGGAGTCTAATGAAAAACCCTGCTCAGAAAGCAAACTTCTCTCAATCCAAGCCTCCCAAATCTACCTTTAAAACTAATATCCGAGAGCTTGGGCTGTGGGACAAACAAATAAACAAAACAGTGGGGGACTGTAGAAGGATGCAGTTAGGTTTCAATATGGTCATGGATGATATTTTAAAACCATCCAAGCTGGGTATTTTGAGTCAATTCAGTTTACTGTTTCATGTTGTAACTGGTGAAATATGTCTCTCTAGTTAAGGCAGATTGGCTTATGACCATACTTTAAAACAACGGTTGATTGATCTGATCTTCCTAGTCTTTTCCAACTAGCGCCCAAGGCTGGGTGTGGTGGTTAATCTTCAGGGTCAATTTAGGTAGACTTAGGATTACCATGCTGACACACCAGTAGGTATGTCTGTGTGGGTATCTCCACACAGTTGAACTGAGGAGGGAAGTCCCCAGGATAATGTGGGCAGTGCCATCCCATGCATTGCAGTTCTAGAGAAAATAGAAAGGAGAAAGGTTGCTGGGGACCAGCATTCATTCGTCTCTCTGTGCTCCCTGACTGTGAAGTACCCAGTGGCTCACAGTCTGGCTGTCATGCCTTGCCTGCTGTGATGGACCTTACACTCAAACACTGAGCCAAAAGAATCCTTTCCTGCCATAAACAGCTCTTGTCAGATGTAGTTTTAAATAACAATGAGAACAATTACAAACAGTGGCTTAAATCAGTCTTCAAACAAAGATATAGAGCAACCATGATGGAGACTCTGGAACTATGGTCAGCTAGCACAGAACATCAAAGCAAATTCTAAATCACAAGTAAGCAGATCTTGCCTTCAAATACTGGTTCACTTGAGCTGTTTATCCACAAGCGCTAATAATGGCTGTCACATGTCGGAGATTTACAGATTGGTTGCTACTGACACTTTGCAAATGATCACACTGCATGATCAATAAAGTCTATGAGCGATCCATTAGTGCTCCCTTTGCACAGATGAGAGAAGTGACACTTGAGATATTATTTCATTCACTTAGCAAACATCACATCAGAGATGCCAACACGGGCAACCCTGTGCTGGGGTAGAGCCCAGAGAGCTGTCTTGTAAGACAGGAGACAATAGAGTCCCTGTTGTCAAGCAGAGGACCTACATGACAGGAACATATCAGGGAATGCAGAAATATGAAGCCGTGTGATTGAATGACTGCAAATGCAGTCGGCATGCAGCCTGCCTTCCATACTGGAACACTGTAGCCCTAGGTGGATTGCTTTGCTTTTCCAAATCTTAGCTTCTTTATCAGTAAAGCTGAGGAGATCCTGAATCTCCAGGTAGCAGCAGAACAGTGTTTTCTTTTTCTTTTTCATCTTCTTTTGTGACACTGAGGTTGAGCCCAGGGTCTCGTGCTTCATGCTTCAGAGCAGAGCTATGTGTCCAATCATAGTAGCTGGCTTTTCTTTACTTTGTGAGTTCTTCTCTTTCTACCCTTCTTCACCCCTTTTCTTCCAGCCTTTCAATCCCCTGACACTAGATAAGAGAGAAAGGGGCTAGAGAGGAAGGGGAAGAGATCCCTGGACAAAGTCAGGGGCTTGAAAGGGGGTGAAGTTGTTAGACTCCTTCCGGCTGGCTAGGGGCATCAAGTTCTTTGGGGCATGTTTGAAGCCACAGTCATGCTGATGTAATCTTGGCTGCCACCCTCCATTTAGAAACCGAGTTGAATATACTACCTACAGATTTCTCTGCTAATACCCAGCAACAACGGGTAATGGCTTCATTGAGAGTCCTCTGGGTAGAACTCCAGCAACCACAAAGTTTTCTATTGACTACTTAGAGGCACACATGGAAAAGGTTTTGGAGGGAATCCGCTTGCTTCAGAACTAGCTCTTGGATTTTCTTTGGGCTAAGGTAAGACAACTTGCTAAGTCCTGGATATAAATTTCAGTCACCCGTTACACCAACTTCAGCAGCCAGATGCTAATGATAACGTGTAAGTGAAAGCAGATGCCTGGGTTGATAAGCTACTAGAAGCTGAAGGCACGGGCCGTGTTTAGGAGATGATATTTCTTATAGAATGTAATGTTGGTTCATCTTAAGTAGTCAAGCTGTTGTTTAAGACAACAGTCTGGGGCTGGTGACATGGCTCGGTGACAGAAGCCCTTGCTCCGAGGCTTAATGAGGTCAGTTAGATTCCAGAATCCCGCCTGGTGGAAGGAAAGACCCAGTTTCTGAATTATCTTTTAATTTCCACGTGTACCCCCTGCCTACCCTCAAATACAACAACAAAAGCCACCCACAAATAAATGGGAGAAAGAGAAGTCGAATTGCTAGAATGTAAATTTCTCTCCACAGTTGTGACAAAGGAACACAGACCATACCTGGTTCTTTATAAAGTTCTGTGCCACAGAGCACTCGTTAGTGAACAGATCTGTTTATGGCCAGGGATGGAGGGACAAGCCGGTGAACCTCTGGAGGAGGAGGCAGTTTGACTTGCAGATTAGTAAGGAGAAATGAACACAGTCAAGAAAGACTCTCCTCGAATCTCACTTCACCACCAAAGTCTGGCAAAGGCTAGCTAACCTTAGAAAGCTCTTCCCCAAGCACATGTGGGTAAAAGGCACATGCTACGGTGTCCTTTTCCATGCACCTTTTTTCTCTGCAGCAACTCCCGCCTGTCCCCAACTCCGGACTCTTCCGTGTGGTTCTGGTCTGATGCCTCCAGTCTTCCCAGCTGGAAATACATGACTCAGACTTATAAAGGCCTCCTTTTCCATATTAAAATCGTCTATCTTACAGCCAATTTCTCTTGCTTTGGGCCCATCGGTCTTGGCGCCTCAATCTTAGGGTGCACCACAGGAAGCACTTTATGATCTTGTTATAAGACAGAGTTTTATCTGATGGGTTTTGGTGAACAGGGCTGCTGGGGTTCAAACCACTGAGCTTCTGACAAACTCCCATGGATGTAAGTGCTGCTGCCCTGCAGAATACACTCAGGGAGTTGAGACACCAGGGGCTAAAACTGAGTGGATGAGCTTTGCCATGATGCCATGGGTATAACCACTTTCTAGGACTGTCTGTCTATATAAATCAACCAGAAAGGTGACCAAAATAGGACGTCTGGGAGAGCAGTCACAGCTCTAGTTTCTCTTATACTTTATTCCTCTTTGGTTCAGGTCAGCTTGAATGTTAAACTTTATTGTGCTGACTGAATTGCCACTCCTCTTGTCTGTCTGTCCCGGTGGTCTTCATGTCATGTCTCTGCCTGAAGCCCTGAACGCCTGTTACAGCGAGTGAATGTGCCCTAGTTTCCTGCCGTCCCCATCCTATCCTGATTCAGTACAGTTAAATGGGCCATGTGTACCCATGTCCCGAGCCATAACAGATGGCATCCTGGGATTAAGATACAGAGAGCAGAGGAGCTGTAGAAGGATTAGGCCTTTTCCCTCAGTGGGGAGGGCTGGCAGGGGATGGGGGGACCTGTTTGACAAGAGTCACTGGGCCCTGTCAGCGCATTGACAGTTGTTGGATTTACTTTCCCCTCACTGTCTCTTGACTCTTTGAAGTTCCCATGAAACTCCATAGAGGGAAGAACTCTAGAGTGAAGAGCTCAAAGGACCTCATTTGGAGTGCAGCTGTGTGACCTCAGATAGATCAATTAACCTCTCTGTGCCTATTTGCTCAGGTGTGAAATTAAACTGGGTATCTAATATTATCTACAATGAGGATGGCAGTGCCTCACAGGAATCTGAGGGAGGAGTGTTAGAAGAAGCTTTCAGCCTTTGGGAAAGGCTTAGCTAAATGAGGTCATGTGGTGGTAAGAAGGAGGTTTGAAACCACGGGGAAGGGCTAGGCTGGTTAGTATTAACTTAACTCATGATTATAGTGTCTTTGTAGTCAACTAGAACCAGGCACCCATCACATCACAGATAAAGACTCACAAGATTGTGCAGAGAGCAGGGATACAGTTAGAGCTGCAGTTCACTCACTGAGGTAGGGAGTTCTGGAAAATCTAGGCTGGAGCACCCTGCAGAGGCTGGGCAGAATGCACTTATGCACTTGGGAGGACTCTCAGCTAATGAGGACACTGATGAGAGGTGCTCCACGCATATTCATGGGGCAGGTTTCCTTCAGTACTGCCCTCTTGGTCTGCAGCCAATGAGGCAGATCAGGTCGGCCCCAGATAGTAGATGACAGAGTTTTCCCTCTGGATGGGGTCGTTATTTGTGCATTTTGTCTTTGGGTAGTGTAGAAGCACCTGAAGAATGGTTTTATATTTGTTTCCGTGCACCCCCTCACCCCAGCACTCAAAGACAAGATGGAAAAGCCTGAACCACTGTCCTTCAGGGGATGGATTATACGGGCCCTCCCACCTGTGGAGCAGGATCTGTGGGGCTGTGATGGATAATCTCAGTTGTCAACAGGAGGAGAGCTAGAATCATCTAGGATTTGGGCACACTCCTGAGGGATTCTAGAATGATCCGTTCAGGTTCACTTTCTATATGATTTATTCAATTCAGGATCCCCCGCAGTGCACAGATCTCCCCACCTTAACCACCCCAGGCAATATTATCCCTCACCAACAGTGTGTCTGACCGCTTTTATCAAAACGGTAGAGAGCCTCTAAAATGGGCGACCAAGGAATTCTAGCTGACCGTATAAGCTTCCAAAAGAGGCCCTGGGGAGTGCACAGGCAGCCACTGGCCACAAGGCTGTTTCTTCTATCACTCACACTTGCAGGCACAGCCCATGCATGGCAGATAAGCCTTGAGCAGGGAGGAAGGTGAGAAGGCACAGAGGGGAAGTCGGCTTCCTAAACTGAGCTAACTGAGACGGAGGCCAGACTCACCTCTAACGTGGACCCGCCTCTCTCAGGAAATTGACAGATTAATTAAGCTGCCAATTCACTTGGTTATTCAGAGTTGAGAAGAAAAGACACAGGAAAGAGTGTAAAGAGTGGGAAGCCCAGCTATCAGAGGTGCCAACCACTGAGGCAAAGACAAGAGACAAGCTGCTTAAAGGAGATTTGCAGTCTGCAGAGGAAAGATAGCAGAAGGGGACTTCAGAGACATTGCGCTGACCTGGAGGAACTCTGCAGAGTGCAGTTCACCGTACCTGCCTTTATCCTTCAAATTGTAGCTCAAATGCCCCCTTCTCTGGTGGCCTTCCCAGTCCCTCAGTTAGGATGAGTCCTGCATCAGTGTCCCCAGCTTCTTCCCACGATGACATTCCTCAAAACTTTGCCCCCCATATTTCATTGTATTTTGTCCCCTTTAACCACTAAACTCCATTGGCTAGTTTTTTTGACTCCCACATCCTCGGTGGTCACCAAAGTATTCAGAATATAATGCACACTCAAATCTTTATAGAATGAATGAATGAGTACATAGTTAACACACGATATTTTTTCTTCTAAAAGAGAAAATTTTAGTACTTGGATTTTTTAAAATCTAGGCCATAGAATTAGAGTGGAGACAGGAGACAGGTTAGAGCGGTGGAGAGAGGAGACAGGTTAGAGTGGCGGAGAGAGGAGACAGGTTAGAGCGGCGGAGACAGGAGACAGGTTAGAACATCGGAGACAGGAAGAGAAAACATACGTGGAAGAGGGAGACTGTACCGTGACATTGGGAAAACGGCCTTAGTCACTGTGGGAGCAGTGCCTCCCAGGCTCACTCACATCAGCATTGCATTTCCATAGACTGCTAATACCTGGACCATCTCCTATTCATCACATGGAGGGCAGTATCTACTAGACTGATGGACTCTGAACACAACAGAAGAGAAATCCTCAAAGCCAAGGCCATGGTCTGTCCAAACTCCACTTATTGTATTCTAAGCATTTTTTAAAATTGAATTTTACATCTTTAAGTGGATCAATTTTTCATCCCAGTCTAAAGACTCTTGTCTGTTTCTGGAATCTGTAACATTTGCTAGGCAAGTGAAGAGTGAAGATATTTTTTTTTAAAGATCAAGTAATGAAAAAGATCTCTCTGTTGAAGGACTGTGGATTTTCAAGTTGTTCCACATGAGACCGTTTCAGGAAATTACCTTTTAACTGGTTTTCGTCTTGTCTGTGCAGCACCTTTCCCCTGGTCAGGATGGACTGTGATCTAAGCGGTTGCTTTTATACCATAAAAATTCTGCTGGTCTAAGGACAATAGCCAGATTTCTAATGTTACATTCTGCGGACTCTGTCTACATGGGAGACCTTTTTTTTTTTTCTTTTTTTAGTTTCTAAAATGGGCCATAACTAAGACAAAACTGTTCTTTCCTGTGAGCATACTGTAGAGGATTACTTAGACTGTGTAGTTTTCCAGCTAGAAGACACAGGTTAAGGATGGGATGAGAGAATAGCTCTCAGAAATGGACTGTGTTAGGAGGCATCGCTCTTATTCCTGGTCCTAGACTCACAGTGGATGGCAAACTCCTGCTGGCACTCATTCACTGGCTTAAGGCTCCTGCCTTCTGTTTTCAGTGGAAGCTTAGAGACTCGTGATGCAGCTGTGGGAAGGGAAGATTTCAGGGTAGAAGACAAGCTTGTAGATAAGAGCTCTATTAACCTGGCAGAAGGGAAGTCACTGTGAGCTTAAGGGTGGACAGGGCTAGGTCGTGAGCTCAAGGCCATCTTGGACTTTGTAGTGAGTCCAAGGCCATCCTGGGCTCTATGATGCATTAAAGATCATTCTGGACTATGTAGTGAGTTCAAGGCCAGCCTCAGCTACGTAGACAGTTCAAGACACCCCACCTCCCCATGTAAGAGAAGGAAGACGAAAGAAGTCAAAGAGTCACAACTAGATAACTCCACCTACAACAGAAAGGAGGCAGTGTGTGCTGATATGGTGATAGGACAACAAATTGTTATGTCTGTGTTTTCTAGAGCTCTGCAATTAATATTAGTAAACACTCTAAGATTCATAAAGAATAAATAAGGTCAGAAATAGCTCATATTTCCTAAAAAGGTAAAGTAAGAAGGGGATGCTTTTTGCCAGCATTTACAGTAGGAATCACTGTGATTTATAAATGTGAATCAGTTTTGAGAAAAAAATGAGTAGGTCACCATAATGGCAAAGAACCTACACTCCAGATATACAGTCATAAATATCAGGACAATTGTCACATGCAACTAAGGGAAGGGCAAATCCATGAGGGAAGAAGAGGATGTCAACACAGGCTGCTCTGATGAGCATCCATGCACCTCACTGAGCCCAGTGTACAATAAAAGCAGGACCCAAGGGCACCTGGAGCCCTTGGTGATGGTGTCAGAAGCACCATAGATCTCCTAGAATGATCCTGACTTTGACTTATGTCCTATAAGGGTCAACAGTAGAGGGTTACCATACAGTCTGTTCTCCCCCTTTCTGAACCCCACGATACTGCAAGTTGGGGAAACAGAGGTCATCAGAGATGAAGAATGGGTTTCGTTCTGGATCTGACACTCTCTGTGGCAGGGAGACAATGTTGACATGGCTTAGGGTTATCTGGAGTACTTAGCAAGATAATCTATGCCAAAAGCAAAGAGTCAGTCTTTTAAAAACCGGAGCTATTACCATTCATCTACCTTGTCCTCCACATTCTATTTCATAATGTTCCCTTTCTCTCTCTTAAGATATGACCTTGTGAAACGTTCAATCTATGAAACTTGTTAGTGTCCCTGTTCACACTGGTGTGTGTGTGTGTGTGTGTGTGTGTGTGTGTGTGGTGTGTGTGTGGTGTGTGTGTGGTGTGTGTGTGGTGTGTGTGTGGTGTGTGTGGTGTGTGTGTGTATGTGTGTGTCTGTGTGTGTGTGTTGTGTGTGTGTGTGGTGTGTGGTGTGTGGTGTGTGTGTGTGTGTGGTGTGTACATGTGTTGTGTGTGTGTGGTGTGTGTGGTGTATGTGGTGTGTGTGGTGTGTGTGTGTGGTGTGTGTGTGTGGTGTGTGTGTCTGTGTGTGTGTTGTGTGTGTGTGTGGTGTGTGGTGTGTGTGTGTGTGGTGTGTGTACATGTGTTGTGTGTGTGTGGTGTGTGTTGTGTGTGTGTGTGGGGTGTGTGGTGTGTGTGTGTGGTGTGTGTGCGTGTGGTGTGTGCGTGTGTTGTGTGTGTGTGTTGTGTGTGTTGTGTGTGTGTGGTGTGTGTGTGTGGTGTGTGTGTGGTGTGTGTGTGTGGTGTGTGTGGTGTGTGTGTGTGTTGTGTGTGTGTTGTGTGTGTGTTGTGTGTGTGTTGTGTGTGTGTTGTGTGTGTGTTGTGTGTTGTGTGTGTGTGTGTTGTGTGTGTGTGTGTGCATGTTCTACTTTCGTTGAAACTTCTAATTAGTGTTTTCAAAGCTGTGTAAAAGAAAAGAAAATGTAATACCAGTATCTTCACCGTGAAACATGTAAAGGCATCAGTGCGTCAGGGTGGGTGTCTGAAAGGGAAGAGTATTCGCTCCTTAACGGTTTTGATAACCAAAATGGTTCTTAGTGTTTTTTTTTTCATAGAATATATCACTCAGGAAAAATTATAAAAATGTTCACTAAATAAAATGACTGCTTTGAACACAGACGGCAGTTGCTTAGTTTCTGTCCTAAATGGCATAGATCTTTGCACATTAGAATCCTCAGGTGCAGAAGTGCTCTCTGTGTACCTTAGTCCTCCTGTGCGTTTCATTTCCTCAGATTAAGAATGTCTGAGGTTGGGAGTAGTGATGTTCACTTATAATACAGGGACTTGGAGTGTGTGGCAGGAGGGTCTCATCCTAGGTCTCACAGTGAGACCCTGTCCCCAAATCCTACAAGAATAAGGACTAACTGGGCTACTCAAACAAGTAGGTAGGAAAATGAGATGGTGCAACATTGGAAGTCTGAAACTTTCTTATCAAGTTACCGTATGATCCACCATCCCGCCCTCATGTATTTCATTACCTACCTATGTAAAACAAAAATCTGTGCTCTCACAGCGCTCAAATTGGCAAACAACATGCACATCCTTAGGCTGGTGAATGGACCAAAGCTATACCACAGTCATACAGTAGAATATCTCCATACTAAAAAACACCGAGCCACTGGTATGTAAAAACACAGGCGTGAACTCCACGGAGTCTGTGTAATCACAGAAGCAGGCTACACACTCTCATTCCTGTTGTGCAGAATTCTACCCAATACTGTAGGAGTTAGAAGCCTGGCCAGTGGCCGAGGCCACATGATTGTGTAGCAGCATGGCGATGTTCTTGGTGTTGAGAGTGCTCTCTGCCTAGACTGTGCCTGTAGTTGCATATTTGTACAGGTGCCAATACTTGGGAAATGATATTCTCAAAAGGTGAACTTCACAGTATATAAATGACAGCAGTTCTAAAAGCAAGGGGATGCCCCTAAATTACTTACAAGCACATTCTACTTGTAAAGATAAAAATCAGTACGTGTTCTGCAAATGCTTTCTTCCACCTGCAAGGACTATGTCAGAGTAGCCTGGAGTGTTCTGCTGTTCAGTTTTGAGCTAACTTTTTCCATTCTTACCTGTGCTGAAGGCAGTTCTATCTATCTAACACCTTCCTGTACTATATTAGCCTACAGCCATCTCTCCATGGCCTTTCATTTTTTAGGTTGTAAGTTCTTGACATGGAGAAGTTTGCTCTCCCTTCCCCCACTCTTTCCTGCATGATATTAGCAATAAAAAGAAGGTTTGCTAATAGCTTCCAGGCTATGAGTCTGTGGGCTCCTTGAAGACAGGGACATGATCTTCAACGAAGTCAGTGCTCAAGAAGGGGTTTGAAACATGGGCCCCTGGGATTGTGACTGCAATTTCTGTTTTGGATGGTGTATGGGGAGAGGGACAACTAGGGGCGGGGCAGAGCTATGTCCTAGTAGAGACAACTGGACCACCTCTTAGAAACCCTGGTGACACAGGGCTGTGTCAGCCTCTGGCTTCTGCTGGCTGAGTCCCAACTCCTGTCATGAGTGTTATTCAGAGCACTTGGAAGGGAGATACTCAATTTGGATCCAGTTGGAATCACCAGCAGGGGATGGGCTACAGCACGGCAGGTTTCCGATTGTTTCTTAGGCTTGACACTGTTCCCAGAACCAAGGATGATGAAGGCTGCATTTGTTAAGCAGAACAGAGCACACTTTGCAAAGGGTTTAAGGCAGTTTTGCCTCCCTGTTATTCTTAGTCCTGCCCCTCCTGTGCTTGACCCTCTCCTGAATTTTCATTTCTTTGGGGAAGAGCAATATTTCTTTTGAGCTGTTTTTCTTAAATCAGACTAAGAATAACCACTTAATCTACTTTACTAGATGTATTTATAAACTCAGTGTAATAATTACAGTCAAATAATTCGAGTCCCCAAATGCCCTGTTGCTTAAGTAGCTTGGGGTTGGGGGCAGCGGATTGGTGGTTTTGGATCTATGACAGAATGATCACTTGGGAAGTCAGGGTTTTATCCTCTATCTGATGACTAACACACTAGCTCCAAGAAGTGGAGAGTCTGACTCCCATTGCCCTGTTCAGATAGCTGGAACTCATTAGTGCATGTGTGTATTCATGTGTGCATGCAAGTGAATGTGTTCCTGTGTGCATGTGTGCCTGCATGTGTGAGTGTTCCTGTGTGCATGTGTCTGTGTGTGTGTGTGAGCACATGTGTATGCTCATGTGTACATGTTTTCTGTTTTAAAACTTAGACAAATACATTTTAATTGAACTGTTTATAAGTTATTTCATTACTGGCACTACTTCTCGTTGAACACAAAAAGGTTTCATACAAAGTAGAAAAAGTCATAGGAAAAAAACCATAAAACTCCTCACAGGCACCCAGAATTCCGTATGTCATTTTTGATACTTGTTAAACATTTAAGAATGCTTTAGGCATGATGAGAAAATGTAAAGGCTTGCCTAAGGGCACGGCGGATGATATTTGTTAGGATTGGACTTGGACTGTTGTGAATTTCCAGTCACATCCAGTCTAGTTAGAGTACCAGGTGAGCAGAGCTCATACACATTTTGATCTTAGGGCCAGTTCCTTCTGTTCATGTTTAACTACATGGACTTCAATATTTGCCCTGGGCAACAAGAGGGACTACAGTGTACCTAAAGGACTTAGTTAATTGGATTCTAAGTATTATCTGCCTTTTTGAATTGCTTGAGCCATCCTCAATGGCGGGGTTCTGCTTTAGGAGACTCTCACCACGAGTGATGGAGCTAAGACTTCAAGAAGTATCACCCAAGTTTCAGACATTATCACCCAGATAATCAGAAGAGTTTGCTTCACAGAATCATGTGCTAGCCAGCAAGGAGACCCAGGGTGCAGAACTGGGGAGACAAGCACACATAAGCCTCCGCCACTCCAGATCAGAGACAAGCAGCTTGGCAAAGTCCTGTGAATGTGCTTTGGGCATGCCCACTGTCTTGCGACAAACCTCTTTAGGAACAATGGGCTCTAGTGAAGAGAGCGAAATTCTCCCGTGGAAGGTGTGGATTCTATGGAAGACAGAGAGGCTGGGTCCCTAGTGTTAGAGCAGCTCAGGCTCTGTGTTGGCTGAAGTCACTGGGAAACAGCTACAGATGCACTTGTAGAGAAAACTGCAGCTAAGAATTTAGTAAAAGGCTACGAGGCCTCACAACACAGAATCACAGAAGACGATGCCTCCCCGCCCATTCTCTCCAGTGTCTGTGTTTCCTCAACACGAAGCTCTCAAAGACTCCATGTATCCATTAAGGAAATCTTTCTTTATCCAAGAGAGCTTGAGGGGTTTCATTTGTCCTGCAACCTAACAGAGAAATGCAAGGGAGAGAGATGAATTGGCATCAGAACACTCAGGATGGGCTGGGCAGGGATAGCTCAGTGGTAATGTGCTTGTCTGGCACCTGAGAGGTCCCAGGTTCAATCACAGCACTGCAAACAAAAGCTATGCTTGCTTTATGAAGCTATGTTGGAGTCACAAGTCTTCATTCTGTGACTTCAACATAGACTGGTGACTCTGAATAGGTTTTGTGGGCTCTCTGGTTTGCAGCTTTGCTGTCTATGTGCTGGTGTTAACAATGCAGGCTTCTCAGCAGTTCCACAGGTGGGTTAAATGTGGAAAGGGTCATGCAATGCGTGTGTGCAACCCAAGGAACCGTCAGAAAAAGGAACTGTCTGAATACAGTCATGAATCTGGTTGTGCTTAGGGTCCAAAATTTGGGCTGCTGAGACAGGAGAATCACAAATCCCTGGACTACCAAGGGAGACCTTGTCTTGAAACACAAACATAACAGAGGGCGGAAGGGTTTAAATAGGATGGAAGCAGAGAAATTGGGGAGGGGGAGGATAGGAGGAGGGTCCACCAAAACTAAGTATGTATGAAAATGCCACAAAGAAATTCACAAGGAAAAAAGCCACACACACACACACACACACACACACACATGAAAGTGCCCTGAAAAAAAATCACCATAACAATTCTTTTTGCTTTAATACAACAGTACACTTATTTGAAGGATTTTATGGAAAATGTAGCTACTTCTCTGAGAGGATGCACATACAGCAATCAGGTAACTGACAGCAAATCTGTCATCAAATATGTGCCTCAAGCCCTGTTGCAGGACACATTCACTGGGGAAGCACACAAACATGGTAAAACTGTTGTGTGTGCGCTATGGCTACAGAAAAAAGAGGACATGTTGAGGCACCCTGGAGGGCATGCTGAAGCATCCTGGAAGGTTTAGTTCCTCTCATGTGGGGAGTAGTTAAGTACTGGCTGAACTTCGATACTTGTAGGGCAGCATTGACAGGGAGGACACAAGCATCACTCATTTCCCTGGGATGGACTGGGTCATGGTGGCAATGGTGGTGACCAAACAAGACCAGGAGAAGGTTTCAGGTGCCCATGACAAGGTTGGCAATAGTGGTAGCCTGTGGATTTTGGGTCTAATATGACCCCTTTCTTATTTTGCCGGTGAGTAGAGAATTTCATATCAAAATTCACGAATATTACCTAAGAAGTCCAGTTATAAACACAACACAGGCTGAGATGCTGAGGCATAAATCACAAAGCTGTAAGCCTCCAATATTTTGTCTGCCCTCAATTCCCCACAATGGTAATACACGTCTGACATTGCTACTTCCAGAGGTGTTTACCAACATTAAAGAGCTATCTTCCCACCTCTGTTCCCAGCACAGGGGACTGTAACTCTCAGCACAAAGCCGGGCCTTGGATAAATGAAAGCAGAGCAGATAATTTCGAATCTGATTCTGGGAATTTAATCAGAGCTCAGCACCAGCTAGGTTGCTCCTACACTGTCACAGGGAGCCAAGGTACCTGGGTCCATGCCAGGGCTCACTGCCTGCCCAATTACCAGCTGCATGATGGGATATCTCTGCCCACAAACCAAACTTTGGCTTGTTTTTCTTCACAGCAACTGATGTCTCAGGAAAAATTGGCTTTGTAATTTCTGTTGCTTTTAAACCTGTAAAGCTAAATGACACACCCGTAATAACATAAGAATCATTGCTCTTTTCTCTTTTAAAATCACCAATGGCTACAGGATCTTTGGCTAAACTTTTCTAAATATCCAGATGTCCCATCTTGGCTGCCTCTCTCTTGTACACACATGCATTTAGAAGCAAAAGTACATTATACATGGTTGTAAGACAAGACTTTATTGGATAGCTGCTTACAAGTTTAGCTTTGCTTCTGAAGCATGCATCTGCATCTGTATACACTGGAAAGCAAAGAACCGATAAGCACTTAGAGTTCTTTAGTCAGGCAGCAAAGACCCATGAGCTGCAACTTCCCAGGCTTCAGGCTATTCTCAGTCATCTAGTGCAGGACAGTTTGCAGAGTACACACAAGATGGAAGAGACCAAAAATACCCAGCTAGAAACAGTTGCATAAATTCTTGCTCTCAGAGGGAGTGTGGCTCACTCCCGTGCAGTCCACCCACAGATCCCAGACACACAACCATTGAGATCTCTCTGGGCATTTGAACCTTGTTTTTCATTTATTGCAACTGTATAAACACACCCCTTCATATTATAACTCCCAATACTAACATGACAAAATATGCCAAGAGGCAGCTTGGTTAACAGTGTGAAGATTATTAGATTAAAACAAGTTGGTATGGGACTGTGTTAAAGACAGAGTAACCGAGTAAAGAGAAAGGTAAACAAAAAAATCTGTATTTTAGCTAAGAAGAACACTGGGACTGACTAATACCTAGATTTTACCAGTAAAACTATAAGCGTCTATTAATACCCAAGGATTTGTGCAATAGAAAAAAATAAAAGAATTCGAGGCGAGCAGTCTAAATTGAATTCTATGACATTCCACTGTCTCACCAGCAGCAATGTATGTTATAGCAAGAGAAAATAAAATGGGCTTTTAAAACTCATTTATTTATTTTATTGAGACTTGACAACGTCTATATTATACAGTGTATGACTGAACATACATACACTTACCTTTATAGCTGGTTGTGGAATTATTCATAGTGGGTATGCTCTAACTAGATTTTGTACTATTCAGTTCAGGACACATTGTCCTAAACACATACTAGAAAGTGCTGATCCGAGGAAAGTGTAAGATTTTAAAAGTGTAACTAAATCTTGGATAAATTCAACATTTAAGCTTGGTCCTTCAGTTATTCCTGGCTTTCTCTATTGTGCAGGTGACACAAGAGGCACCTCTGTTGCAGCTCTGAGGTCTCCTGCAGTATCCATATGAAATGCACACCCAGGCATGCTCCTGCCGCAGGGTGCTTGCCGCAGCTCCTACCTGCAGTGTTTTTCCCCTGGTCCTTACTCTGTATTCCTCCCAGCATTGACATGACAAGAGGATTTCTTTATATCCCGCCGTGAGCAGGAGACCATCATTATAAAGTGATTTGGGGGAGGTTCTATTGCCCCTTTTATCTCCCAAATAAGTGACACAGAGACCCAATACATTTATTAACAAACTTTAATCACCATAGCTGGGCGGATGCTCATCTATTCCAATGCTCTACGGCTGCCCACTTCCCAGCCACATGCCCCATCACTGGCCATCCTAGTCTTGCTCTGGATGCTCCTGCTCCCTCCGTGTCCTCACGCTGACTCCCCTGGCGACCTGCTCAAGGCAACTGCTCATGGGTCTATCTCCTGGCAAATCCTCTCTCTCTGGTTCTTACCACAGACCCCTTTCACTGAGACTGGAAGTTCTGCCCTGCTGTTGGCTGAATCAGCTTCTTATTAACCAGTCAGAGGTGATGGAAAACAGTTTTCACACAACATGGAGACACACGATGATTCAAGGATAGGAATACTGCCAGCCTCTGTACTGCAACCCCATCTCCGGGCACAGTGATCAGCATCTGGACCATGGCCCATGAATGCACAGTGCACACCACCATGCACGCCTTCCAGCACATCCTCCTCCCACCCTCTGTCTTGCTCACTTGCTTTCAAACTAGCCCCCACATTTTGCATGCACGTCTCTATTAGCATATAGTCTCTCCTTCCCAAGGAAACGTGATAGCCCTGCAAAGACACGCATGCCTTCTTCACCCTCGCATACCCAGCGCTGAGAATAGTGCCTAGCATTTGGTAGGTGCTTGATAAGTCTACGTTGAATGAGTGAATGAATAAAAAGAATTCCTTGAGGATGTTATTCTCAAGTTCTGGGATTTATGGAGAAGATGGTATTTGAATCTAGGACTGAAGCTGCAACGCTTTCTAGCACAGAATCTAGGGTAAGAAAAAAAGGTTAAATTGGGCTGGGGAGATGGCTCAACTGGAAAAGTGCTGGCCACTCAAACATGGACTTAGGGTCCATCCTCAGCACACATGTAAAAAGCTGCCATGGTCGCATTTACCTGTAACCCAAGAGCTGGGGAGGCAGGGAAAGGAGGGAATATTGGGGTTCCTCATGCGTGCTAGCCCACCTGGCTTTATGTGGGTTCTGAGGACTCACACTCAGGTCGTCTTTCTCGTGCTTTACCCATGGAGTCATCTCCCCAGCCCAAGCTTGCCTCTCTGTGAAACCATTTCTCCATCTCTCTTTTCGTTACCGAAACCACAAAGCTCAGTTAAGCCCTGGATAATGCAATGCTCATTATCACCTAATTCTGAACATTCTGTAACCCAGGGGCAGCCTCCGATTTAGAGCTGGGTCCTTGGGTTTACAGGAAGACAGTTTTCCCTCAGACTGAGAGCTTATTACTTCACCCTCAGTTTGACCTTGGAAGAGAAAGGGAAGCAGACTGCACTGGCGTCCTTTTATGGGCAGGGACACAGGAAGTCAGGCGTAGATTAGCGTTCTAACAAATCTTGCTTTCTCCCGCAGAATCAGTGCAATGAGAAGAGACCATCGACACAGAGGTGCAAGCAGAATGCCCCCTCTGCCGAGAAACAGGAAAGTATTTCAAGGGACTGGGGCTGGAGGACCGGCTCCTCAGGTAAAACACACTAGCTTTGGCAGTTTGAGGAAGCTCCCTGGAACGCATACATTAAGAAAGACACTCAAGGTGGCTCATGTTTATCATGCTAGGAGAACATAGGACAATTGTGTGGACTACAGAAATCAGCAACAGAAAATGAGAGCGAGCCTGAATTAATAATGTGGCAGGCAAGAACTGACTCCGGGAAGTTGCTTTGTCATCTCTCCAGGAGTTCTGAGGCACACCTGTGTCCACACACACACACACACACACACACACACACACACACACACACACTAAACACACACATATGTATGTTTTAAAAAGGAATGCCATAAAGAATCCGTGTAAAGTTCTTAAGTGGCAGCAAGGAAAATAAATGTTGCCACTTGGGTGGGACACAGAGGAAGAGCCACTGGGAGGCCAAATGGACTTTACTGGCCATTGGTGGGAGACAAGACTCTGGAATCTGTGTGCTGCACAGATGGTAAAGGAATTGGTGTGAAACACAGAAGGTTCCCCAGGCGAGGAAGAATAGAGTCGTGAGAAATCCCTCTAACTCCTGGGTAAAACAACAGACAGCATACAGATAATCAACTGTCTGGCTGAATACTCCGGGTGTGAAGAGGTGTCAGAGGGCGACTGTTGCACACACAACACTTTACGAAGCAGAAACAGCTCTGGGTGATGGAAGCAGATGCCTTCTTTCTAAGAACCCTGAGTCAAGGCAGTATTCAGATGAACCCAACCCTCTCAGGAATCCTCACAGGAAGAAAACAAAGGGACTTCCCACTGAGGCATGCAGATGGGGACTCTAATCATCTTTATAACTGTGGATTCTCTGTTTGACACACTATGCGTGTGTAAGCCACTCACTGTGGACTTGTAATAAGCAGCCAGAGGTGACCATCATTGTCTGAGAATGAGGAGATGAGGAAGCGGGATGGGGAATAAGGATGGATGTGGTGTCTGGAGGGAAGTTTCTGAAGTGATACTTTGTAGACGAGGAACACTTAGTTTTTGTTACAAGTCCAGGACAGTGTTGCTAGACAAGAGTTTGATAAGCAGTAGGATGCAAAGAATCTTCAATTCTAGAAATTCTGAGGTATCTGGCCGAGAGAGCCCTTCTCTACTGCAGAAGAGTTTCAGATGTCTGCATCAGGTTTTTGTGGGGTCTCACTGATGGCCTGGTTATCGCATGACTCACTCTCTCTCCCTTTCAGGCCTGCTGCCTGACCCATCGTCCACGGATTGTGGGCCGTTTGCATCCTCCCTTCCCTTTGCTCATCATGTAGTTACCAAGTATGTGCTGTGCTCCAGGCATTGAGCTAGGACTTGGAATTCTTTGGAGATTCTCCTCTCATGCCTTCGAAGACTGAGACCTCCCCCCCTACCAAGCATTTCTTTCTTGTTGCTAATAGCTAGTTTCAAAGAGAGATAGCCACCACCTGACAGCCTTCATTCCTGTGTATAAATACACCGGTGAGAGTTGCCCGATCGTACTGTACTGTCTTTCTAATTGTTTTGGAAAGTAACCCAAAAGTGAAATCACAAATCAAAAGCTCACACACAAAACAAAAATGAAAAAAAGCTGCAAATGGGAAGCTTCTTTTGGGGTACAACAAGATTCTGTGATTCAGCTGAATTCATAGAGAGTGCACTGGTTCACAGAGCTAGCAGAATTCGCGAAGGATCCTCCCCTCCCCCATAGCCCAGATAACTGAAAGTGTTCACCAACTGAGCTACCCTTCTTGGACAGGCTTAAAGATGAATCAAAATTGAAACTGGTGACTCAGAGAAATTTCTGGAGCAACCTAGTGTGAGAGTTTCCCCCAGTCAGCTCTTCCCCAGTCAACTCCCTTTCTTCTTTCCTCCTGTCTGCAAACTTCTCCTTTCCCTGTTTCTGAGAGTGTATTTGGTTTTACCAGGGGTTGGGCTTGGGCACAGCCCTGATTTAAGAAAGAACAGAACTGCTTCCTTCCTTGTACAGGTAGCACAGCTTGATGAGGGCACAGCTAGCTCTAGAGCTGTGGTGTGGAGAGAGGGGCAGGCAGGGGGTGGGTGGGGAGGGACAGGGGTGGGGGGGCAGGAGCACCCAGCCTGGTCAGCACAGCAGGGAGGCAGGGCCCAGGAGGAGCACATGCCCGAAGCTGTGCTGAAAGCTGGCAGAGCCCTGGGATGTGCAGGCATGTGTTAGTGCTCTTGTGAGGAGCTGGCAGAAAGAGGCCAGCTACAGGACAGGGCTGGAAGATTGTTTTGTTTTTAGAACTCAGGCTTAAAAATACATTTTTCTTTGTCAGCAAAATATTCTAGTTTCAAAACTATGAATGGTGCACTGCTTGTGCCAGAATAATGTTTTTCTTTTCACCTTGAATTCTGTAACTCACAGCCTCCCTTTTAATTGAGGGACTCAGACCCCAGCTTGTAGAGGACCCAGATGATGGCCCCGCTCCCTGAATGCTGGGCCGTCCCACCCTCCAGATTTGCACTAGCAAACAGTCATTCTGTTTACACGGGTGTGTGTGTGGGGAAAGTGTCCCTGGGGAGGACAGACAGAGGGACTCTGAGCACAAGTCCAACAAGCCTGGCTCCTTCCTTCCCTGGTTCCTTCCTCCACTACCCCTCCCCCATTTGTCTGTCTCCCAAAATCAATTGCAAAATATTGTCTAAATGAGAGAATCTTTGTAAGGGAAAATTTGGTGGAAAATGTGACACTCAGTAGCTGAAACGCCTATTTTGTCACATCCTGTCCATCCCCCACCCTCCTCAAATGCCCGAAAGGCCAAAAGGAACTCCACTTTAGAGCCTACACTAGTATTCTCTCTAAATGTCTAGCCCCCATCCCTGATTTCATCAAGTAATGAAGGTATTAGGTTTTACTCTTGATAAAGAACCTTTAAACCTCGACAAAGGCTTTACAATGAAAAGATGGGGCGGGGGCTAGAAGAGGACCCCACGTGGCACCGTGTGTGTTCACTTCCTTCCTTGGTCACTGCTACTTCCCCTGGTGCCTGGCACAGGGATGGCACTTGATATCTAATAAAAAAAATGATAGTTGCTAGATGAAAAAAAATGCTTTCCCACCAAACACTCCTTTTCTAAATTTCCTTTCATTTTTGCTACTTAACTAATGCCCCTTCCAATTCAAAGTCTAGTCAGTTTTACCTCAAACTCCTGCTCTGCTACTGTGGTAGGAAACCCTGGACAACTCGTCTCCATCCCAGAGCCTCAGTTTCCCCACTTTGCAATAAGACTAAGAAACGAGGAGTCAAGCACTGAAGCTCATTCTTAGCTGAGCACGTGCTAAACATTGAAGCCATTGGCGGGCTCCTTTTCTTCATCCTGAGATGTCTCCATCAAGTACAGACAGAAGATTTGGTTAAATCATTAGTAATGTGGTATGAGAAGAATGAGTTGAGTCGTTCATGCCCATTTTAGAAAATGTTGACCTTTCGGGTACACAATTAGATAATCTGGGATCTTTCAGAGTTTCTTAACTCTTCTGAAAGGACTCCAACCTCATATCCTGCCTGGGACGACCTCAGCTCTCCATGATAACAGACCAACTGTCATTCGAAAAGGAGCCCCGCTTATTAGTGTGTGTGTGTGTGTGTGTGTGTGTGTGTGTGTGTGTGTGTACACATGTGCATGCATGTGCATGTGCAGGCCTATACCTACCATGATGCACATGTAGAGGTCAGAGGACAGCTTTTGGAAGTTTGTTCTCTCATTCCACTCAGGGGATTGAACTCAGGTCGCCAGGCTTAGCAGCAAGCACTTTTATCCTCTGAGCCAACTCACTGGGCCAGCGTCCCACATTTGAAAGGCTACTAAGTCATATACACACTGCATTCATATTATTTTACCTTATTTAATGGGCAAGTCAGATTAATTTCTGTAAGTTAATGGAAAACAATAAAATCTGGATTGAGAAATAAGAATGTATGGGGCGGGGAAAGTACTCTATAAAACAATACCGTCAAAGAAAACACAGTAAAGGCGTAAGTGGGTGGGTACTCTTTGATGTTTCAGGAGACAACATTTGGGAGGATGGCACTGTTCTGATGAAATCCATCCCATCTCTCTGAGAAAATGAGTCTTCTGCACTTTAACTTAATTCGGGCATCTAAATTATTTTAAATATATTTTTTGAACATGGAGGTCATTTTATTCATGTGGTTTATTTCCGAGAGAATGTGTTAGGGGCGCTGAAGGAAATGAAGCTAATTAAGATTTTATTGTGTTCACCTTCATAGGATAATTATATGATTGAGTGCATTTCTTCACGTTTCCTAAAGAAACAGTCATTTTTATCTGACGGAACTGGAGTGTGTTTTCTTTCTTACCTTGTCTGAGACGGGCGTGGATTCCGAGGGAGTGCACATTTATGCCTCCTGCAGGCAGCATGTCTAAGCCCCTCTACACCCCTCATGCAAGTCTTAACATTTACTTGACAAAAAAACTTCCTAACTTAGAGCTTCGCTTGCTAGTTTCCAATGCTTTCATGGCACAGAGAGCTGAATTAATCAGAAAGAAGTGGGAACGTGCTAGCCATGGTGGAAGGATTTAGTTTGATTTTTTCCATCTTGGCAGGAATACGCGTTCAAGAATGTTGTAAGTAGACCAAACATATAGTTGAAATTTTTGGAAAGGCTATTAGACCTTCCGTTACAATGAACCAGGGATGTGTCTAAGATCTCAAACGCTTCCCACCGATTTGGAACCTATTTAGCGTGTCTTCCAGATGGGTAATGAGTTGTAATTACTAGTTCCTTTAAAAGGGCTGTGACAAGAATGGTGACTCTGGAACCTCTATTTTCTTTACTTTTCTTTGTATTTTAGAATCTTTTTGGGAGAGGGTCATTCATATTATCAACTCCATTTCAGAAAAGGTTATAAAACGGGAGAAATTTTTCAGATGAAATGGAATTTGCTCTCTGTCTAATGTATATGTTCATCTAACCTTAGCACTCTTTCAGTGAGGCGCTCTCTCTCTCTCTCTCTCTCTCTCTCTCTCTCTCTCTCTCTCTCTCCCTCCCCCCCCCTTAGGAAAGTAACTAAACATAATTTTAAAAGCTAATGAGAAATCTTCTGTGCTTGCAGATGGGACACTTAGGGATGCTCTACTCCTAAACTGTTTCCCCAAGGCAGGATAGAACAATAACACCGGCCTCTAGCTTACACCATGTTGACCTACTTGTGACTGTACCACACACCTCTAGGGAATTCAGGTAGGGCTGGTAGCTACTGTGAAGTTTGGTTCCCACTGAGAAATAGGGTTAGTTTTTCTTTATTAACTTTGTGAGCCATACCTGTAATCCCATCACTTGTGAGGTTGAGTCGGGAGGATTACTGTGAATTTGAGGCTGGCCTGAGCTGCAAAGTGAAACCCTGTCTCAAAACAAACAAAATAATGGTAATTGTTGATGGTTAAACTGCATGCTGGGAAATGATTTGCTACGGACACGTGTTTCTATCACCTCGTGCATGTTTAGACGGTCAGATAATTTGCGCCTCTCATTTTGGGATTCTCGGCAAAACAAACAAACGACAGACAGAAAAGCCTCCTAACTATTCCTGAAGACACTCAGTGGCTAATAACAAGCACCAGGCAAGTGAGGACTTCTCCGAGTTTTGCACTAAGTCAACGGGATTCCAGCCAACAGCATTTGGCATTCATTTACACTCTATCAGAACAGTTAAATCCATCTTAGATCTTCTACTGGGATCCTTTCAACTTCCTAACATTTTGGTCTCATTTCATTTCCCTCTCCCCCTGCGGCGGCAGCAGCTAGAGAGGGGAGACTAACGTGTTCTTTAGGAATGAGGCTCAGGATGAGCTCCTCTGTTCAAATCAAATAGAACAGTGGAAATGGAATTCCATTGTGTGTTTACGCACTTGGATTGGTGCTAAAGTCATTCTTAACCTGTGGGTCATGACCCCATGGGGGGGGTCACATCTCAGACAGATATCCATCCTGCATATCATATATTTACATTACAATTAGTAACAGTAGCAAAACTATCATTATGAAGTAGCAATGAAATAATTTTACGGTTGAGGTCACCACTACACGAGGAACTGTATTTAATGGTCATAGCATTAGAAAGCTTGAGACCCACCGTACAGGAGGGTCAGCTACTCTTGGGCTTTAGTGGTGAGACTGTTCATGCAAGGCTGATGTGAAGGGCAGGCACGGTGCCGAGTGTCACTGAATGTCACTCTTGGTTAACTGGCAAGCACAGCCGTATCTATGCCAGTCTACTTGTGGACATATCTGTGGAAGCTACAAGACGAAGATAGAATTCTTCCCAGGGGCTTTTGATGGCTTTCTCAGGTTTCAAATAACAGCTTAATCCAACAGACAAAGAGTTAACCAACCGGGGTTGGGGATTTAGCTCAGTGGTAGAGCGCTTGCCTAGCAAGCGGAAGGCCCTGGGTTCGGTCCCCAGCTCCGAAAAAAAGAAAAAAGAAAAAGAAAAAAAAAAAGAGTTAACCAACCATCTTTCTGTTGGTGCTTAGCTTCTTAGTTAGTTTGCTCCAGAAACAGACAAAGATGATGTGTGTCAATTATGTTACTAGGCAACACTGACTGTGGCAAAACTGACCCCTCATTAGTAGAATACATTTGGATGGGGGACTACTATGCACTGTAAGTCCTGATAGGGAGATTATGCTTTGAACTTCCCTGTGTGCAGTAAGCCTCTACAGAACACGTAGAGGGGACTCTTCAAGGTATATCTCACAGGAGTTTTGACTGTGAGGCCTAACTTTCTTAAAAGCCAGGTCCTTCCCTTGCCTAATGCTAGCTTTATCCTCTGGCACAAGAACTTTCAGGGTTCTAACTACAGACGAGCATCTGATGTTTCTATGCTTGCCCTTCTAAGAAGGCTGGTGTCAAAGGTGGGAGCAGCAGTCTTGTGAATATAAACATTTACTTAAGCCCAGTGAATGGATACTGCAGATGGGTCAGTGTCTTGATTAGTATCGTGTTGCCTGTGAGGCAGTACTATTTGGGAAGGACCTTAAATGTTGAGATTTCTGTAGAGTTTTATCCACTAAGTTAAATTTATTCACCCATGCTAATGTGTATCCAGGGATCCACACAGGTACTCATTCATCCATATATTCATCCACCAGTCTATGAATCCATCCATCCATCCACCCACCCATCCATCCATTCATCTATCCATGCACCTACCCGTTTGTCAAGCAACTAATTAGAACATACAATATACCCCAAACCATAGGATACTACATAGAAACAGTCAAGGCCTCTTTTTTCATACAGTCCTTGGAAGGAACAGAGTGTTACTAATAATAGCAGATAATACTTATCAATTGCAGATACTGTATTGAGAAATATATATATATATATAATATATATATACATATACTCATTTAATTTTTGTCAAGAATCCTATGAAGTAAGTCTTAATGTTTACGTATTATAGCCCCTGAAGTTGAGGTATGGGGAAACTGCCTCAAAGTGGCCTGGGTGAGTTATCTATACCCGCACAGCTATCTAAACTTGCTTTTTAATGTGCTGTGCTTTTAGCACAGGCTCACGCTACGGGAAGCCTCTGTGAATGCCCTTGTGCCAACTCTTTCTTATGGTACCACACTTCAATGTTTTAACAACATCAGGGAAACCAGGGAGGCACCAAAGGGTAGGAAAGCGGCAAGGTCTAACTGGGTATCAGTCCTGTGCCTCCATCCCCAAGAGAGAATTATAACTACTCTTCCTAAGTCCACCAGCATCCTTTTCTAGCTGTGAGGGGCTTAGCTCACCAAGCAGACGTGAGCTCTTTGGAATTTTATATTCATGCGATATATGTTAAGTGAGCACAACCTCACTTACATAAGCTTACTGTGTCCTAGGCACACTGTATGCAGGCACTGGGTGCAATATTTCTGTTTCTTGACCGATTGATTTTCATCGCTTGCACACACAGGTGTACACACACACACACACACACACACACACACACACACACACATCTGGGGATGTAGCGCAGTGTAGAGTGGCTCAACTGAACCCCTAGCTCAGTGTCTTACATTTCCTCCCTGTGGCTGAGGTACTCCAACAAAAGCAGCTCAGGGGAGAAAGGTTTTGTTTAACTAGCAGTTTTTCATTACAGACCATCACTGTGGGAAAAGTTAAAGCACCAGGAAGCTGAAGTAGCTGGTCACATTACATATACCTCAGAAATGGAGAACAAGGATCAGTGTATGCACACCAGTGGTCACCTCTCTTTCTTTACTCTTCTGTAACCCAGGATTTTTCTGCACAGCAAATGGTTCCACTAACAATTAAGATGGCTTTCCTGTGTCAACAAATATAGTTAAGACAACTCTTCTGGGGTGCTCTCAAAGGCTAACTTAATATAACCATTTCTCACAGGTGTGTTCAGAAGCACACCTCCGAGTGTTCTATCATGCTCTGTGCCACAAAACAACAGCAGCAGCAAGCCTCCCTCAAACTACCAGAAAGACTTCTGTCCCACCATTATTCAGTGCAGTTTTTATGTGTCCATCAGGAGCATCTGCTAAGTGCCTGCCGAGAGGAACAGCCCAGAGGCATCACCGAGGACCAGGAGCAGGATTGAGGTCATTGGTACACTCATGGCAGACGTGGCAACACACACTGGAAACTTTCCATGTCTTAGAGTCCCCTCACCACCCACTAAGAGATACACACCACACGGACATTGTCGGATGTTGAGAATTTGTTCCTACACAAGAAATTCCTCATTATTCACACTCAACAAGATATACTCACACAGAAGTAAGCAAGGTGGTCAGGAGTGGACCCCCTGTTTGCCATACTCTAGAACCTCAGGGATAGCTAACTGTCCCACCCTGCCCTTTTCCAGTGTTCCTGACCATGGCTCTGACCTGTGGCCCACTTAGTTCAAAGCTGCTTTGCATGACATCACATTGATAGTGAGGTAGAGCCATTTGAATCTTGTCTGGATGTGTGGTCTTAGATGCATTTCCCATGTTCTAAGTGTCTTCCATCACTTAAAAGAACGACAGTGCTGACCACACTGACTTGCATGTCTGCTTGGGCCTCTCTGACACTCCAGCACCTATTTGACCCCTTGCTAAAAGATCTTATGAGATGGCTTTCTTCTCTGCTGTCCCTAGGATGGGGCTTGAAGCTGAATGTAATACAAGGTGGTTCCCAACAGAGCAAAGCAGAACTCCACACAGCTGTGTATTCTGATCAGCTGAGAACCCTGACTGAGCAGGTCCTGTGCTGATGTGAGCACAGGAAACCCATGAAGACAAACTGTCTTCCCTGAGGAAATCCAAGTCATTTATTGTTCAACTGACACAGAACACATTCATCCTTTCAATAAAACACAGAATGTTGATTCTAAAACTCTCATAAAAGAAGTGGTCACCACTTCCTCTAGCCTGGAGTTCTAAGATGTCTTACTCAATGAAAAAAACCACTGATGGCTACCAGAGGCTTCTCTGATGAGAGTTCTCCCAAAGAGGAAATGCTGATTATCTCAGAAGAGGAAGCAATATAAATAAACACAAAACAACATTGAGGTGCTGGGACACAATAAACTGCTCTGCTTGACTCTTCCCATCATCCAGGGCAGAAACAGGTTGGTCTCTGTGGCAAAGAATAGACCATCAGCTGTTGTGTATCCTGCCAAGAGCAGAGGGAGTTATTATAAATAATCACCAGCAGTATGTCCTTTGGGGCTGGGCAGTGTGTGTGTGTGTGTGTCCGTGTGTGTGTGTGTGTGTGTCCGTGTATGTGTGTGCCCGTATGTGGTGTTATATGTGTGTGTGTGTGTGTGTGAGTGAGTGTGTTATGGTGTATGTATGTGAGTGTGTTATGGTGTGTCTGTGTATATATCTGTGTGTGTGTTATGGTGTGTGTGTTTATCTCTCTGTATATGTGTGTTTATATGTGTATATCTATGTGTGTGTGTATGTGTGTGTAATCTATGTGTGTGTATGTGTGAGTGTGTGTGTGTTATGGTGTGTGTGTATATCTGTGTGTGTGTTATGGTGTGTGTGTTTATCTCTCTGTATATGTGTGTTTATATGTGTATATCTATGTGTGTGTGTATGTGTGAGTGTGTGTGTGTTTGGTGTATGTGTATATCTGTGTGTGTGTTATGGTGTGTGTGTTTATCTCTCTGTATATGTGTGTTTATATGTGTATATCTATGTGTGTGTGTATGTGTGTGTATGACATGGAGGGTGCCGGAGGGATGGAGATGCGGCCAACATGGCCGACGATGAGCTAGAAGAAGTTTTCCTGTGTAGTTATGTTCCTGTTACTTCATGGGTGCGATGACGTAATGCGCCTCCGTTTGTAACCAGAGGGAAGAAATAAAGGGAGCATTCTCATTAACGGCGACATAGTAAGTCACGTGACATGCACTCAGTCCCGCCCCTTTCTTTCTGCATCTGCCTGGCATTTTGTCAACTCCTTGCCTCCTTTTGGGCATGTACATGTATTTTTAAAGTGGAAAACGAGACAGAGCTTGGTGCCCTCCTTATAAGGTCTCCTCGTGGAAGAAATGTATGGTGTTGACTTTACAACTTTATATCCTATTATAAGGTGCCTTTTAAAAGGAACTATATTATAGCAATATACAGGTCTCCCCACCCTTCCCGTGTCAGATCCCCCTCCCCAAGGGACTTTGTAGCCAGATGCAGGCTGTAGTTCTTCATTTCACCCTTCTGGCCATTCTTCGGAACATGGAGAAATAGCATTCTAGTCAAATCGAATCTAAGCTGGAACTCAACTCGGATATGTGTTAGAGGGATGCCACCTGGGGAAGACTATTAATCAGTGTCTTATATTTAAAACTCACTAGTGTGTGTGTGAGAGAGAGAGAGAGAGACAGAGACAGAGAGACATACACACAGACACACACACACGCACACAGGGAGAGACAGAGAGACAGAGAGAGACACAGAGAGAGACACAGAGAAGGAGACAGAGAGAGACAGAGAGACATACAGAGAGAGAGAGACAGAGACAGAGAGACATACACACAGACACACACACACACGCACACAGGGAGAGACAGAGAGACAGAGAGAGACACACAGAGAGACACAGAGAAGGAGACAGAGAGAGACAGAGAGACATACACACACAGAGAGAGAGAGAGAGAGAGAGAGAGAGAGAGAGAGAGAGAGAGAGAGAGAGAGACTGCTTTGCTCTGTGAACCTGCAGTTTCCTGAGCTGGTGAGCCTGACTGGCTAGCAAGCTCCAGCCATCCATCTGCCTCTGCCCCCGCAGCCCTGGCACCGTGAGCGTGTGCCGCCATGCCTAGCTTTTCCTGTGGGTTCTAGCTCAGGTTTGTATGCTCCCTCCCATAGCAACCACCTTGCCAGCTAAACCATTTCCCTGGCTGTTTCCTTTTTTAATTACATTTTTGGTAGTTTACATTCAGTTTACAGTTAATTACATTGAGTAGTTTACAAGAGGGGAGACGGAGTCTCCAAAACTTGAAATGATTTAGTCAGCCAGCTAAGGGAACCCAAGGCTGGGCCACGGCTTAACAGGTGTTCCAGCCGATATGACTACAATAAAAAACTCTAAGACAGGCCTCGGAAGGCATTCCTTATCATGGCTCCCTAACAAGCGAGCAGTGTGGAGAGCATGGGGTGTCAAGAGTTCAAGCCTCAGAGAAAGGTCCCTCAGAGGGGGAAACATCTGCTTAGGCTGTATTTATGTTTTCCACATGGTTTTGATTTTGTTTGCCCTTTAGGCCCACAGAAGCCCGTGCTCCCCCTCCACGTTCGCTCTCTCCATTTTTTCTTATATTGCCCCTAGCTTTAGTCTTAGAAGCTTTGAATTCGTCTTTGCGGAGTTACTCCCTCTTGCCACAGGGGCAGGAATCTTACCTGTGTTCTCATGCCTGCAAACTAAGTGTCAAGTTCGGGGATCTAACACTGAGCACAGATAGCAAGACAAGTTCTATTTTAATCACAAAATAAACTTCAAATATTGACACTCCTGAGGTTAGAGAGTTTCAAGTCTACCTGGGGACAGGGAAGTTATCAGGCTGTTCATTGTTAGGTTTTCTGGCCCTATAAATTTGGGTTGTAGTACCTTACATATCCAGCAGATGGCGTCTGCTCCAACACCGAAAAATTCCACTTACATGTTATGGCAAGTAGGGACTAGACACAGAAGCCTTTCTCTTCATTGACTTCTATACTCACTCCCTAGACAGGGCTTCTGGAACATTGAGGGTAAAAATGTACAGCTACTGCATGGTGAGAACCATTCTCTGTGCACGCCTGTGGGAGAACCGCAGTAGTCTAAAAGGGAAATACAGAGTCAGCCTGATGCATTCCCCCAGACCGACAACCACCACTTCCAGCTATTTTACTAAGTGAAGTAAGAAAGGAATCTCAGTGTCAGAGTGCGGTGTGTGTGCTGATTTCAAACCTTCCACGAAGGACAGACAGGCAGAGGAAGCACAGCGTAGTATCTTCAAAAGGAGCCAGCTCCTAGCTCCTCCAAGAAGCCAGGACGAAATCCCACGACAGAAGCCTCACGGAGCTTCGCCTTCTCACTTTGTGTGAGGAGACGATCCAGGATGCGATTGAATGACTTCTAATGTTTCGTGACACCTCTGCTCCATAGCTTTGTAAAGCTTACACATGAGTGCACGGACCCATATCCAGATGAACCAGGGCCCCCATCCTTTTGTGTCAAGCACAAAGAGGGAGGCGAGTGCAGCAGAGACAGAGACAAAGGAGCAGCCCGTGTAACCGAGCACTGAACATGATTTAAACAGCCAACTTAGTAAACATCAATTCTCGGGACGTGTTCTGTGAATTGGAGTCAAGCTCCAAAGGAAATGCAGGCTCACACTGAAAAGATCGCTCCTGCTAAAGACAATGCCAAGCTGCGTCTCCATGCGGTAAGTCATCTCCCTGAAAGATGCTGACAAGACAAAAGCCTCAGAGTGAAAAGGTGAAACCGGCTCTTTCGAAAAAGGGAGAAAGGAGCCGCGTTGTAGCTCCTTTGTTTAACACTCTGGTACCCATGTTTTGTATTGTCAGAGATCAGTGCGGCTTTGAGAAGAGAGAGGGCTTAGAGATGGGAAGAATGTGCAGCTTGCTGTGTGACTTTCTGTGAATCGCTTTACATCTCTGGGCATCAGTTTCTATCCTGGTTGTGTAAGAAGGTGGGAGCGAAGATTGCTGTGTTTTCCACATTGTTGTGACCAAGCTGCCTCCTCACTTTCTCACATGGTGACTGAGAGTCTTAAGACCGGGTGATAGGAGCTTTGAGAAGTGGGGACTGGTGTTGGCTCATCAAAATGGAACCGTGGGGAAGGCACTGCACATAAAACTGTCTTGGAATCCTTTGAGCCTCTCATTTGTATGGCCCTCTCTTAGGGATAAAATAGAAGCTCTGGTGTGGAGGCCGAAGCCCCGGAAATGAATGCATTTTTGTCTTAAATGTTAACCTGAAAATAATGTGCATTTTGACTGTTTGCTTTTACATATACAGCAGGGTCTGAAGACCTTCCCAAGACGAGAATTTGGATCTGCCTGATGTCTCCTGCCTCAAAACACACTAGATTTCCTCAGAGGTGTGCGTCTAGAACATTCAAAGCGGATGGACCCTTAAGGCGGAGTGTATACAGAACCGGTAAAATGTATCTTTGACATCTTGACTTCTGGAGAAACACGTTTCCTTTGCTGATTTACAAGTCAGATTTGATTATGTTCCGGTTCTCATTTGCATAGGCTACCATCCACTCATAGTATGTGGAGTCCTATGTGTGTGTGGGGGGTGCACAAAGCTCCCATTTAAAAAAGAAGAAAAAGAAAACAGAACGGACACTACAGACAAACTGCTTCTCCTGCAGTGCCCTTAGAGAGCCCTTCCCTGCTCCCAGCAAGGGTGCATGTATGCATCTACATCTTCAGAGCTCTACTGTGTGCTAGATACATCAGAGAAATGGGCTCATTCCATTAGACACCTGAAGTCTGTTGGAACTGGGAGGGACATTACAGAACCGACTAGAGTCACCCCTTCAGTTTACATATGAGGGACATGAATCTCATTGGTGTAAGGTTGGCAGAGGTCACCCAGGTGGTGGGATGATGCTATGCCATGATCCTTATTTTCCTTTATAATTCCCATGCCCAATCCAGGTACATGGTCATGGTTACTCTGGTCTCAGCATCTCTCTACTGTCCTGAATTATCTCTGTTTCTTCATCTCTCAGATTTGTGATTTTGCTTTTAAGATAGGGTCTCATGTAGCCCCACACTGGCCTTAAACTTTCTATGTCACCGAGGATGGCCTTGAACTTGTAATCCCCCTGCCTCCACCTCCCAAGTGCTGAGGTTGCAGGTTAACAAGCCCTGTTTATGTGAGGCAGGCACTCTACCAACCGATTTATAGCCCTCACCCTATAAATGAATTAAAGGAACTTTTTCTTTGAAGCTAACACTCCAGGAGAGACTTCCTGCCTGATTCAGGAACTTAGATTCCTTCTGGATGCAATGGGAGTCAGGATGACCTTGGTACTGAACATTCATCTTTCTACCACGTCTATTCAGCCTGCTGTCCACTCACTCGTTCATCCAAACATCTTTCTATGGTTCCACCTAAAGCCAATGACCTCAGAGGGTCGAGCCCTCATCTAGGTGCAGACAGACATGGAGCCAAGCCTTTGACCTGACATCTCCTTAGAGACACCCCATCCATCCCCAGAACACGAAGCAAAACTAACTTAGCTTGCTTTTAGCCTGTCCCGGCGTAAGCCCTCGCACACAACCAGGATCACTCTAGACAGCCACAGGGTCTTGGGTCGTGTTTTGCAGGTTCGTCTTTTTAATGTCGGGCAGTTGACAGTTCTGAGCATGGGCTTCCCTTTCTTCTAGCAAACCTTCCTTGGTTCTTCTCACCAGCAGACTGAGGAACGGCACTGGAGAACTCACTGAATTCTGTCTCAAATGTGTGTCAGAGCTAGTGTGTTTTCAAGAAAGACAAGAGGTACAGTTTCCAGGGCTGTAATAGGTGGGTGTGGGGATAAACACACACACACACACCCAGACACACCCAGACACACCCAGACACACCCAGACACACACACACACACACACACACACACACACACACACACACACACACTTTCTTGTGATTACTTCTGAACTTATGTGGATGCAGGGAGGACCAGGATGTGACAAGCCTCTGAGGGAACTGGTTTGGGCTCCCATCAGCTTCAGCTGAGAGCCTTCCGTCATAACCCCAGAGTAGGAACAAAGCAAGGACAGCTATGTCCAGACATTACCAGAGCTACAGGCTGCCTCTGAAAGTGTCTTGTTCAAGCAGAACTCCGTTCTGGTATCTGCTAGAATTTGTCTGCTCGTCTTTGGAGTTACAGTGGAGGAATCCAGCTCTGATTACAGTGTTATCGTCTGCCAACGCCAGAACCAGCCTTCTTATAACAGGGTCTCTCACACGTTCCCAACAGCTCTGAGAAACAGATGCCACTAGCTCATGTTAGGGGACGTGCTCTGAGGCAGGGAGTTTAGACAGTTCCATTCAAGTAAGTCAGTGACTAGGGTTAGGACTTTGTCATCTACTGCACATGCCTGCTGTGTGGCTATTTCCTACAAATGGACACTCCCTTCTGGAAGAAAGAAGGAGAGACCTAAGACCCAGAAAGCTAACTAGAAAGGTCACAAGATCCACAATGTCCTGCCCAAGGTTCTAGAAGCAGCAACCAATGGCTGAGGAAGAGAGACTTCCCCATGGAGTCAAGCAGGGAGCTGCAGAGGCTCAGGTTTCTGTGTTGTCGCCTGTGCTGGAATGGGCCTTTGGTGACTTGGAGGAGTCATCCATGCTCCTGTGAGTAACACTCGAAAACTCACGGGTTCTCTACTCCACACTCAGGCAGAAGCATATCTTAGTCTGTTACAGGGGCCCTGTCAGAAGAACAGTTTTCTGCTGTCTCCCCAGGAAGTCAAACAACTGTCCTAGATGACAGTTCTGTACAGCTGTGACTGAAATAGACGGGCGAGTTTCCTACTCATCTTAAACAGACTCCTGATAATAGCCCTAGGTTATAACTTGAAGGTTGCGCGATTGTAGCTAAGTAGAGTCTGGATTTTAGCTCATTCCTTGTCTGTTTTCCAGCTTGGTTCAGATTTTTTTTTTAAAAGCTCTTACTTCCATAATCCCTGTATATGGTTTATAGTGACTGGTAATGTCAGAGAAAGCAAAAACCAGGCCCATGTTATGAAATAAACAGCCAAGTAAGTGATTCTACTCATTTTCATGCATTCTAATAACATTTGTCAGTTGAAAGATAGAAATTTCCTAGTTGTCAGGGTCTTAAACACTGACAGTGAGGCAGGAGTCAGCTCACAGTAGGGTCAGCTCACAGTAGGGCCAGCTCAGAGTAGGGAAAGCTCACAGTAAACTCAGCTCACAGTAGAGTCAGCTCATAGTAGGGTCAGCTCACAGTAGGGCCAGCTCACAGTAGGGCCAGCTCACAGTAAACTCAGCTCACAGTAGAGTCAGCTCATAGTAGGGTCAGCTCACAGTAGGCCAGCTCATAGTAGGGCCAGTTCACAGTAGAGTCAGCTCACAGTAGGGCCAGTTTACAGTAGAGTCAGCTCACAGTAGGGTCAGCTCATGGTAGGGTCAGTTCACAGTAAAGCCAGCTCACAGTAGGGCCAGTTCACAGTAGGGCCAGCTCACAGTAGAACCAACTCACATGAGGCAGTGAGGGATAAGGATCCAGAGTGAAAGTCACACATTGCCCACTTACATTGCAATCAGGAGGAAGGTTAGGACCAAACAGTGAGACCAGGAGCACTGAGGATGAGAGACAAAGATGCCTGCATCTGACTGCGAGACAGCCAAGCTGACCTGGTAAGAGACAGACAGACTCAGAGGAGCAAGCTGTGATGACAGGCTCCCTCCTAGGGGAACATATGCTGGACACTATTGCTTGTTACATATTCTTGCCCTTAATATATTCCCTCTCATACAGTTATTGTAATAGAATAGGTTGTGCGTGAGAATGGTTTCTAACCATCTGCCTCATTTTAGGAATAGACCAGGATGGCAGCCATCTTAATGGCTCATGAGATGCCAGCAATGCTGCAGAAGGCAAGACCACACAGTATCTAAAGTCTAGTGGGTAATGGAGAGCAGCAGTTCCCAAAGCATGAGTCAGAGATGGGCAACGTGGGCTTCAACCGACTTGACTGGGTGCACAGCATGTGATTATCCCCGTAGCTTGGCTATGCTCATGCCTACAGCCTGCAGCTGGCTATGCTCATGCCTATAGCCTGCAGCTGGCTATGCTCATGCCTACAGCCTGCAGCTGGGCTACGCTCATGCCTACAGCCTGCAACCTCCATTGGGACAGCCTGTTGCAGTCCAGAGAATGAACCAGTCATAGAGAAGCCCTCAGTCTTTGTCCAGTTTCTGCCATTGCCCTGAACATCCCAGACAAAGGGAATTCAAAAGCTTCTGTCTCTCGGCAGCTCTTCCCACATAGGAGCTTCTCTCACTTTGCTCAGATTTCCACCTTTTCTGTGGCGATTCTTTTTTTTTTTTTTTTTTTTTCTCGGAGCTGGGGACCGAACCCAGGGCCTTGCGCTTCCTAGGTAAGCGCTCTACCACTGAGCTAAATCCCCAGCCCTTCTGTGGCGATTCTTAACACAGCCTTTTCTTCATCTTCGCTTTCCATTGGTATAAGACAGCAGACTTGGAGCTGCTGTCCCAGGTTGGTCGTTGATGACAATGTGTCCAGCATCTCAGGTCCTTGGGTCATATACAACTGGGCCATGAAAGGGCCTATCGCTCTCACACACACACACAAAAAAAATCCCATTAATAGAAAGTGGTCCCTGAGCCTGCACACCACAGAGAAAGGTCTGTGGAGAGACAGGATGATGCACAAGTGAGGGTAGTTTGTGTCTTTCACACTAACAGAAGGGGCTGCTGAAAGTCACTCCGGAAGCAGATGACAAATGACTGTGGTGGGCGGGGCTAAGCTGGGAGGGTGGGGCAGTATTTCACACATAGCATGACACAGAGCCAAGGATGATAGGAATGAAGAGCTTCCTGGGGCATTCAGCAGGTGGAAGCCACAAACTGGTGTGCTGAAGCCAGGTAAGAACTCTGTGTGCTGAAGTTTATCATGGTTTTGTAAGTGATCCCACCACAACAATGACACTTTTATACGTGCAATGACCGAGTCAACGCATGACTAAGTTTCCTGGCATGGCTCTACGTAGACAAAACAAGTCATTAAAGCTTTTGGAAAAAGCGAATAAACTTTATAGAATGATGACCCAGCAATGCCGCTGCTGTACATGGAATTCAGATGACCTGAAGCCTATTTTCCGTTACTTAATGTGGCTGCTTCCGTTCACAAATTTCGATTCCTACCTCTCCACCAGATCTGAGTCTTTCAGATTGTATGTCCTGAGTTTCAAAAGAAATTTGCAATGTTTACATTGTTGTCCAGGACAAAGTCACCCACACAATCATTTTGTGACTTTTGAACTAGTAACGAGGAAACAAAACAAACAAACAACAAGAACAACAAGTAAGCAAACAGAGAAACCCAAAGGAGAAAGAGGAGAAGTGAGAATGGTTCAGACTGAGGTTTCCTCTGAGCATCAATGGCTGTGACTCCTTAGAGCCGAGGCCCTTTCAGAAAGCTACAGCACCACAGTCAGAGCTGGCCCTCCTTGGGAGAACATCTTTGCTATTAAAACCACCTAAAGTTGAGGCCAAGTGTTTGTTTATTGGGTGTCTGTCTTGTGACTGGAACCAAGAGAAACTGTTTCTTTCAAAACATCGACAGAGCTGTCGGGCACCAAACAATGCAGCTGTTTATCGGAAAAACTGGACTTGCTTTTTTAAAATTAAGTTTACTTTGTGCATGTGTATCTATGTGTATGTGCACACATATGTGTAAAAGGCTAGAGGAGGACATGAAGTGTCCCCCTTCATTGTCCTCTCCCTATTCCCTTGAGAAAGCCTCTTCATTGTGCCTGGAGCTCATGGTTTTCTAGCTAAGCTGGTGGCCAGCCAACCCCACTGATTGTCCTGTCTCCCTTACCTCCGATGCTGGGATTGCAGACACCTGGGGACATAGAGGGATTTCCCTTGGGTGCTGGGGATCTGAACTTGGATCCTTATGTGGCATAGCAAGCATTTTCCCCTCTCAAGCCATTTCTCTAAGCCCCTAGAGCTTGCTTTTATGAGACAAAACTAAACTTTCAGTATCATGAAGAGGGAAACACAGACCACCACGAGTCTAATGAATCTGCAGTTCAATGAAGTTGGACTCTAAAGCCTCTCCCGAGTCACCCGTTTTTCTGCCTCTGAAATACTCAGAGCCATGTGGATGAGAGAAGCTGAGGAAGGGGCAGCTGTGCCCTATGTTTCTCTCAGGATTCTTGAACATGAAGCATTTGATCTTTAAGAGCTCATGACCAGTTTCCAAGAAAACACTCATATACAAGTTCATTTGGGACAGCCCTGCCCCAAGTGTGTAAAAACACAGGGCTACGGCTCTCAGTACTAGAACTGAGTAAAGGAGCAGTGTGCTTTAGTTGTTGTTCTACTCTCGGTTTCTGAATAAAGTGAGATTTCAACGTCTGGGTGAAGGTAGAAGTTCCCTCTCTTCTGTGAGCATGGGGCAGGCGAGTTCCCCTTTCTGAAAATGTCTCCAGAGAAAATACAAGCAGATACATACAATTCCATGCTAGAAGTATCGTTCAAATAGAACACCTGGAAGAGGTGTCGTTCTAGGGTGCAGGTGTCTGCTACTGGCTAGTTTTGATGTCAGAATGTGAGGAAGTTAAGGGCACAAATCGGGGGAGGTAGGGTCCAAGTCCTACAAGAGAAGCCATTTGCTTCCCAGGTAGAAATTCAGAGTTTCAAAAGGAAAAGTCTTTCAGACAAGGAATTTCCACTTTAGGCAGAACATACCTTCTTTTATCCCTGTTTTCCTCCTGGCCCCTTTCCTTTCCACCCCTTTTCTGTGCTAAAGCATCTCAAATTATTCCTAATTAATAAGTGTAATACAAAGAAGAGGTGGTCCAGATCATCTCCATCTTTCTAGAATGTCGACGAGAAACGTCTTTGCTCTCAGCCTGTCTGCTCCTCTGTCGCTCAGACGCTCGCAGCAGTAGCGCAGTATCCTGAGGGCAGATGGGCACTTTCTGATTGACTAACTGGTCTCTCCTGTGGTAAAAAGTAGTGCTGACTGGAAACAGCAGACCAGGATGTGCCCGCACGACAGGAATGTCTTCAGTTAGCATGGCTCTCAATTCCTGAAAACCCGCCATGTTCCCAATAAGGTGAACCAGGTGTTCTCCCCCAGCAAGGACCAACAAAAGAGGGAAGGAAAGTTCCACGTTCAGCATTATTTAAAGGAAAACTTCTATTCAAAAGGAAGATGACTAAATAATCACAGGTTTAGAAAGTTCCTTCTGCGTCGGTAATCTTCTCTTTCATAAATTTAATAAAATAGGGTAAAATGAACAGAAGCTTAGGGAGGGGTTGGAGTGGGGTAGGCTTGTACCACTTAAAGGGAACAGAGACGGACCGCACTGTGATATAGCTTTTGTAAGTAGCTCAATGGCACGATGCCCAGACACTAGGCCATTTTAACTGCTAATGCCATTGAGATGAGGTAGTATTTCCTGCGCTGTTTTAACTTTTCAATAAGCATCCAGACACGGCAGGGAAGCCCAGGTAAAAAGTTCACAGTTGGAGGGGGCGTATGCGTGCGTGCTCTGCATGCTCTCAAAACACAGCCGGTGGAAATGACCTTGTGAGAACTCGGAAGGGAACGGCACATGGAAATAATTTGAAACTTGCAGAACATGGGTTTTAGGGCCATGATAGGGTGGCAGAAATTTCCCTCAAAGGAATTCTGCAATAGGCAGCGGTGGGAGGAAGGGAGACGTAGCCCTAGTTATCCTTAAGTTGGGAGTCCTTTGTGAGTATGCTTGCTAATTCTGCTTACAGTACAATTACAGGAGTGCTGTTATCTTCATCCGAATTGTGCCCATAGCTGAGTAAACTAAGCCTACAGGCTGGATCGTCTGGGTGGGCTCATTTCCTTTGCAAACTTCTCACCCGTGTCTTTGAACCTAAGGGCATTGCTCTTCGTGGTTTTCTTTGCCTTGGCGACCCTTGGTGACCCTTCCCCACAACCCTTCGTCTTTTTTGTACTTAAGATGGTTAAGGCCTCAGTGCTAAGGTTGTTGCCTTACTCACCCGTATTGCATGGAAACCAAACATGATCGTGCTGCTTCCCCAACCTCATCCCCTGAAGAATGCCTTTTAGTGACTTCCTAGTAACTTAGGGAAAAACCCAAATTTACTTCATACAAAGTTTCCTAAAAAGGCTCCCACTCCTGTCCGCCATCCCTGTGTCTGTCTGTCCCTCATGTCTCACTGATCTCTCTCACCAGCACATTCCTGGTCTCCTTTCGGTCCTGGTCCATTCTGTTTTCTGCACATCTCCAGTCCTATCTGTCTGTCACTGGCATCTCCGAGGGCTTCCAATCTTAGGGACCCCTCTCTTGGTCCTCATGGTAATGCACCCCTTCCTAGCTAATGCTCCCGTCTCACAGTTCACCCTTCCTGTCTTCTTTCTTTTCCTGTCTGTCTTCTCTGATCAAGTGCAGGCTCTGGCAGGTCAGGGATGTCTCTGCCTTTTAGTCTACGCACCTACAGGGCTAGCAGCTACAAGGATGCTTGCGTCTCT
The DNA here is from genome assembly GCF_021556685.1 of Rattus norvegicus. NCBI lineage: Eukaryota > Metazoa > Chordata > Mammalia > Rodentia > Muridae > Rattus > Rattus norvegicus. The sequence goes on along the minus strand of NC_141541.1, from coordinate 16,727,783 downwards.
TAGAGAAAAACACAATAATTTTTTTTTCAGCAAGTGAATGAACAGTTTCTATAACGGTAACCACATGGACCTCGCGCTGGCTCTGCCTCAGTCAAGGTAGAGGCTGCTTTATGGACAGCACACCACCAGATCTTCACAGTGGTTCCATTATGACCTGTAGTAATGTTGTTATTCCTGTTTGCACATAAAGATTTATCCACTTTACCTACTCAAAATGCCGGGATTTGAGTTTGCTGCATTTTCAAAAGCCTATGGCCTTTTCGGAACCTCATAATCTCTTAAGTAGTTATTCAATCGAGAAGAAAACAAGCCGAGTGGTGGTGCTGCGGCCTTTAATTCCGGCACCTGGGAAGCAGAGGCAGACAGATCTCTGAGTTCGAAGCCAACCTGGTCTACAGAATGCATTTCAGTACAGCAAGGGCTACACAGATAAACACTGTCTCAAAATAAACAAACAAACAAACTAACAACGAAACAAAAGGAGAACCACTTGGAAAAATCTTAGCTTCTTTCAACTTGTGAATCTCTTTCAAACTGTATTTGTTTTCAGTTCATGTTATTAGTTAGACTCCTAACTCCAATAAACAGATGTCTCTAAAGGCTGTCTCAATCCCCTCCCCCTTGTCTTATAATTTACCAAAGGCTCTCAATACTTCGAATGTGTCTGTCTGTCTGTCTCTTTCTGTCTATCTATCTGTCTCTCTGCGTCTCTCTCCCCCCCCCGGGTGTGTGTGTGTGTGTGTGTGTGTGTGTGTGTGTGTGTGTGATTCGCTCAGTGTAGTTCTGTAATGGGTGTCTATGTTCTCAGTCAGATGGATGACAGCATAAGCTAGGTAGCCACTGATCAAGTCCAGCCTAGAAAATAATTTGTACCCCGGTCATGTCTACTCCAGAAAACACTGAGAGTCTATGAGAAGAGATGTTTGGTGGGACGTGGGTCTGACTTACTCTGCTGACTTGTATGAACACTAAAATAAAAAGTCACAGAGCAAATATTTAAAGGGTCCAGGCTTTGGCTGTCTGGTGTCTTCTAAGTCAAGTCTCTGGTCTGCCCTTGTAGTTTGTGCCATGGGGAAATCTCTGGCTCCCCCAGGGTTGATGTCCTGTTTTGTGTATAATCGTATTGGCTATTACATTTGTAGAAGGTAAGGTGGGGGACCGTGTGACACCTACCTTACCTTCTGTGTAATTTGTGTGAGAATTACCCTCCTTGTCCTTCATGTATTGTGATATGTGGCAATAATAGTATCTTCTTCAAGATAGTAATCTTTGTGAGGATTAAATGAATTGAGGCTGTAAAGTACGTGGGGCAGTGGCCAGCACAGCACAGTGTCTCCCTTGGCTTAAGTATCACTGTGCTCTTAGAACGTTTTGACTCTCCCACTCTTCACACAGTGTCTCGTATTTTATACACTCCACCATAGTTTATCGTTTCAGTTGAGTTCTAAGTGTGGACCAAAGTCCAGAGTTTAGAAATGATGAGAATTCATGCCTTAGACCACGAAGTCACCATCTCAACAGGGACTACATTCTTAAGAAACAGGAAGGAATGTTTTGTGTCACAGTGAACAGGAAATAGCTGTTTGTGTAACCTAAAGCATCTGCCTTTAAAAGTGGAAGATTTGGGAAATGCCGGATTTCATGCCTGACAGCTTTTAAATGCCTAATAACATTTTTTAAAGTATGTGAGCATGTGTGCATGCCTGTGGAAGCCAGAGGCTGACATCAGGGCCCCCCTCAATTATTCTTCACTTCCCTTTATGAGACAAGGTCTGCCTCTGATCCCAGAGCCCTCTAATTTGGAGTTACCTAGACTGGGCTGGCCAGCAAGCCCCAGGGATGGACGGTCCTCCTGTCTCCACCTCTCCAACACTGGGATTACAGGTGTGGGCCACCTTTGAAACTGAGTTCTAGGGGATTAAACACAGGTCCTCCTTTTTGTGCAGCAAAAATGAATAGGCAAAGCCACCTCCTTAGTCCCCTATGACATTTAAAAATTAAGCCCCAACAAAGTTACTAAAAAAATTGTCCTGCTTTTATGAAGCATTTATGCCAAACCTAAGATAACACACCCAGGATAGCAACTGGCATTAAATCTTAGGGCAAGGCAGGGAAAGGCATGCTAACACTTTCATAACCCACGTGTGCATCAGGTCTTATATATAGTCACCCATGTTTCTCCTTTGCTCTCACATCCACACAGGTGCCCACACTCAGTAAAGAAAATGAAGCGAAGAAGCTTAGCTTTATTGTTAGGTCCAAAGTTCTTCATGGGACAACAGAGAGACAGCCATCAAAAAGAACCACAATGCATTGCACCAGTATGTGTAAAGGGTCTCGTGTGATTTGGAGAAGTTGCCATTCATTATGAACTGCGATGTGCCAGGAGCTGTGGTAACTACTTAACATAAAAGGCATCGCTTAAGCCATATAATTACCACATGTGATTCTCATTTTACAGTGATGAATTCTGGAATGTAGGCGCTTTGATGACAACCACTCAGCTAGGGACTGACAAAGCCAGGATTTGAACCAAAGTCTGTCTGTCTGCAAAGTTGATGCAGTTGGAGACTCAAAGTTAGCTACTTGTGTCTGTGGTTTTGACCCAGATAGAAAGGAAGGTTGGTTAGCTTGGCCCTGGACTAACCATGATGCCTGACTCCACTCTATGTCCTCCCTTTCTTTTTCCAAAATATAAAAAGTAAACATAAAATAAGATTGAAGGCAAAAGTCAGCAACAAGGAATCAAATTGCCACTATCCCATTCAGAAGAGCTTGAAGAGAAGCAAGCGCCATGGCCCTGTTTTAGAAAACTGGCCCACAGGGAAAAGCAGGCCCCCTCCTCGGATATGCCGATAGCTGGCACTTTCTAGACCTTACTGTTGGTCATCAGTCCTAGTGGTAACAAGTGTGTACCTCCTGTCTCTATACACTGTGTATTGAAAGCTCACAGAGACTGGCACAAAGCTGAGTTCAGGAGGGACAGTAGCTCCTACAGCAGGAGTCGGTTAGCATCCCGATATTCACACAAGTCTCTGCTCATCTCTGAGTCCCTAAGAGTAACCAGTGTATGCTGTGATACAGGTGTATGTTGGAAGTCAGGCAGAAGGACCTGGCTTTTAAACGACCTGGACAAGGTGTACCTTATTTGACAAGAGACGCCCATTTTTAGACACAGCATATGCTCTTATTGATAACAGGCATAACGATATTTCCTCAGATAAATGTTGACCTTAACTGAGTCAAGATTCCACAAATCATTGGGACCAGACTTCTAGGAATGGACTCTGTTAGAGAGGATGGTGAAAAGTCTTGCGTTTATCCAATGAACATTGGTTAATCGGTAGCTATCTGCCAAACACCATCTGAGGTGCTGAGTATGTATTAGTATATAACCTTAAGAAGGAATTCCAGCAAGGGCAGATTGACATAAGCAAAACCATTTGTGAGCAGCATGCTCAAAGGAGGTAAGAGCTATGGAGAAGAATTAACCTAGATAACTGTGATACAGTGGTTCAGAAAGAATCAGAAAGACACAGGGTCTGAGTTGGACATATAGCTGGTGTATTCTGTGAAGGCATGCATGGTCAGGGAGTACAGTAGAAGGCAAGATGGGAGAGATGGGTTAGTGTGTGTGTGTGTGTGTGTGTGTGTGTGTGTGACAGACAGACAGATAGACAGAGACACAGACACAGAGAGACAGACACAGAGACAGACATAAAGACAGAGCTCATAGGCTGGTCTAGCTAAGATGGGGGCGTCTGGGGTTTTCTGTCTCTTCCTTTCCAATAGACATAGGCAGACTGGGATCACAGACACATGCTGTTGTTTCCAACTTTTATGTGGGTTCTGCATTTAAACTGAGCTGTCTAACCAGCCCTTCTTGCTTTGTTTTTAAAGCACCCTTTGACTTTATTGTTAGTAAACAAGATGTAGAATAGGAAAATTGCTTTAAGAAGGCCCAAGAGAAGAACTGTGTGTTTCCTGGAGTCTATGGAGTTCTCTGAGCAGCAAACACATTAATGTGGATGTCTGCTGAGAAAGCACATATTGACAATTGTGCCTCTTGTCTTAGATTTTAATTCAACCCCGTTGCATATTCCTCAAGAACAACTTCAGATACCTTACTTTGCAAACTCATGGTTTCAAGGTCCTTGTGACCTCTGTACAGACTTTTAGCATTTTCCCCTACTTTGCTGACTCGAGGGAGACAAAATCAAACATGCTCATAAACGGCCAAATGGATAAAAAATTTTCTCTTGAGAAAGGGGTAGTTTTATGAAGAAAATACCAGCAAAGTTAGGCTTTGAAAACAAAGACAAAACTAAAGAAATCCTTTTACCTACTGACTTTTCTGGCTGACCAAGTTTTCTCCTAGATGTAGTTAAATGTCAACAGAAGTGTCACTTGTTAATTGTATGAGCAGCCTGACTCATAATGAAAAGGCCTACGTCATTTCAGGAGGGGGATGTTTTGTTCTCAATCACATTGGTTCTTACAAGAACTCTCACTCAGCCATTGGCAGGAAGATGGTTTTTTCCTTGATGACTTTCTCCTTAACAGTAATTGACCTGGGTTGGTTTTCTTTGATGTTCTAGAAGCACTGACTTTTCAAAGGTACAGACAAGGCAGTCTATGACAATTCCTGCCCTGGCGCCTGCCTTACAGTGACAATGTTAAGCTCTGACACATGCAGACCCTTTCTGGAGAAGAAGACTAAATGCTGATGCCAATCTCAAGAAACTCAGCCATCTCTTTCCCTCCCACACCTTCTTCTCTCCTCTATTATTTTTATGTGACTTTTTCTTAAAGTTTATTTTATGATCTGGTTTTGAATGCAAGCACTAGACATGAGTCCACTCTTATGAAAGAGGACATAAAGCTAAATACTTTTAGTCATTCTGTCATTGTTTTTTGATTGTTTGTTTGAATGGTGGATAAGTACATAAAATATATTCAGTACTGAAATTTGTATTAAGAAGTTTCACAGTTTATGCGTTGAATGCCAATTCTAATTGTGTTCATTAAGCGGTATAGACCTTGAATCTGGCTAATTTTAGTGTGTGATGTTATTTTTTTATTTGCAGGTTTCTTTTAATAAAAAGGCTTATTAAACCATATCAAAACGTCCCTTTAAGGAAGATATTTGTTTGAAGTATCTCCATTCTTTAATTAAATAGGCAGAGAAAATTTCAGAGAAACCATATGTCCATTTTAGGAGATGTAAAAACGTACCGCTCAGGAGGCTGAGCGAGCCTGGGATACACGTTCAGACCCTGCCTAGAAAAAAAGTCGCGTTGCTTAGACCAGTAACAGCTGATTAATTCGGATCGTAGGTTCATCTTGCAACTGCAGGGTACACAGGATGTCAGATCAGTGCAAAGGGCAAGATGCAGTTCATTGTTTAACCTCGGGGTTGATGATGGTCTGTGACTTCATCGTTTACCTTCGTCTTCCCTCACTCACTCATCTGGTGTCCGTTACATCTGTGTTGCGTGTGTTGCTAAGACTTGACTTTACCTGTCAGGACAAGCTTCCTTTAGGCATTTACCTGAGGGTTCAGAGGCCCCCTGAATGGAGAGGGTGGGTAGAAGCTTGAGCTATACCGCTAGGTTATATTAATTATCCAGCCATATTTCAGAATAGTAGAGTCAGAATTTAACTCAGTCCTTAGGAGGTCTTCTTGTGGGTGGGGCCAATTGGGTTCTTTATGGAGAGCTTTATTATCAAGTCTATACAGGGTGATTGAACAGGAAGACCAGAGGGGCTGGCTTTGCCAGCATAGACACTGCCCCTTGGCAGTATTTTCAGGCCCACTCCTGACTGTGGGAGACCTAGGAAATGAAAGGCCTTATGAGAAGTAGTATAGCCCTTTGGAGCTGTAGATCTTGGTGCTTGACCAGTTAGAGTCTTAGGGCATCTTGCAATGGTGTCTGGTGAAGTTCTCTTCCCCGTGTCTGGGGAACTTTCAAGATCATATCCTCTAGGACAGTCAGGCCACTGCTAGGAGCAGCACAACCCTGGGGTTCCCAAGTCAGAAGGCAGTGGGGAGAAGTGAGTGGGATTCTGATTTTGACGTTGTACATTTACATCTTTTGTTCCGATGTGTGGAAAAGACCGATAGGATTCTATTCGACCCTTTTTACTTCCCAGGCATCAAATCTTGTCTCCTCCATCCCCATTTGTCTCCAATTGTTAGTTTCTTTGTGGCTTCTCCTGTGTTTGCCTGACATCCAGAGTTGTATTAGACGAGTCTATCATGACACTTACACATGAAGAAGTGTCACTGGACACTTGAAGATTGTCAAGCAGTTATAGACTTTCTCAGCTCTTTGTTGGGTTTCGCAATTTCCAATCTCTACCACTAGGACAATTCTAGCTACAAAGTAAGGGCCACAGTTCTGTGCAGTTAAAGCCTCATATAGTGTCATTGGCCTGTGCAGCTGCCGAGGCCCAGCGTCCAGAGGCGCAGTACAGTGTAGGTGCGGCCAGCACTGACCTGGAGTAGGATCGCAGCCCTACGGAAGCTGTTTGTAAGTGAAAGGACTTCTCTGATGTATGTTAAAAGGAAGCAATACTTTTATTGGAAAGGATCTCCAAGACTCAGACTACCTCAGAACTTCTGAGCCTACATTTGAGCATTTTCATCTCTAAATAAGCCACTGTACTCCAACTGCCAGAGTTGAATACTGCAAGGAAGAAAAAGAAAGAGACAAAAGGGAGGGGATTTCCACAAGGCCTGTCTCATCGTAAAATGAGATTTACTACAAAACGAGCCCTAAAAGGGACCAGGAGTCCCATCTCAAGCCAAAGTGACTGTATTTAAAACGGTGGCCGTGGACACGCACTGCCAAAGGAAACAAGGAGGCAAGTCTGAAAGCCTTCAGCACGATTGGTTCCACTTCTTTCCCTCTCACTTGTGTCTCCAAGATTAAACTTGTCTCTCCGTGGCTCCATTTCAGTTAAGTACTTTTAGACCTCAGTCCAAACCTCTTCTCTTAGGATTTGGCTCAAAATATTGATAACCATAAATTTCCATATTTTATATCCAATCTGTGAGGACTTAAAAAAACTATTATGGAAACTAAATACAATCTTGAGGAACAGAATGTGTATTTGGTTTCCACAATGAAATCTGACTACAACATTAATACTCTCACAATACGTTACGTGAAGTGTGCTGTATTCTTTGTACTGTAAACTTTACACATCTATGTTTTGGGCAAAGCACATTAACTCAGCCTTGGTTTTTTAAAAAAAAGCCTATTGTTTTTGGTTACTTAGCTGGTAGTTCTGGTACCCTGTCTACAACGGTGTGGCGTGGGCAGAAGAGCCACACAGATCCCGCAATCTCCGAATGGTCTGCAGACCTGTTTCCAGGCTGAGGATGTTTTCCTGTGCTAGAGGGACTGAGTAACACTAGGTTCCTATAAACAACTTAACATGTACCTCAGTGGCTCAAAAAACACTCGTGTTCAAAGGCCGTCACTTATTCTGTGGCTAAATTTTCAACCTTTGAAAATGCTAATGAGTATCCCCCCTCCCCCGAAGTGGCAGTATGACTAGGCAGTAACTATTTTGATTTTTATTACGCTCACCTACAAAAATGGCATCTAGCTCTCCCGTCAGGAAGCGGAAGAGTGTGTTGGAGCACCCATTTTATGGCACCTTTAGACAAATCGAGGCAGAGTGGTAAACAGCTTGATGGAGACAGTTAATGGTGCTGAAGCCACATGGCCTTGAGAAGCTTAGATTTTCTAAACGTAGTGTCACATGACCTACACTCCCCACTGTGCCACCAAGCCCAGAGTTTACAGAAACTAAGTCCATGCTCTTTTCTTTTCGTAGAAAAAAATCTCTTGTTGACTGGTCCCATCACAGTCGTAATTGATATTTCAAAATGTAACTTCTCCCAAAGGACAAAAATTGAGAAAAATGATTTACCTCTTCAATAGACTCTGTCCTTTGCAAGGTTATTATATGTTCCTCCTGTAAAGGTCACAATGTCGGGTTCAAGGTCACTTAAGGTCATTAACCTTTCCACATACTCTATTTGGGATACTATACACTTCACAGACCCCCTTCTATGATTATTTATTTTTAATGCATACACGTGTGCATCATGTATGTACAGGTGCCCACAAAACCCAGAAGGAGGCGTCAGATCTAGCACTAAAGTCACAGGCAGTGTGAAGGCCCCTTTAAGTATGGTAAGTGCCCTTAACCACTGAGCCATCTTTTCAGCTCCCCTTCATCCCCCTCCCTTGAGTGTAGCTGTGACTAGAATCCAGGTCATCCTCAAAGTCCTCCTGCCTCAGCCTCCTGAATGCTGGGATTATGTGCATGTGTCATGGTACCTGGCTGGGCTCTCCATGGAGAGACATACCCTACAAGGCTATTGATGGTCCACTGTGGTAAAGATCTCCAATGGCTTCTCACTCTGGTACGCAAGCCAGAGTCCTCTATGTGAGCTTTCCTGTTACCTTTCTAAATGGTCTCTAATTGAATCAGCAGCCCCCCAGGGAACAGCCTTCACTTCCTTCTCACTGTCTGTCAGCCAAGCACACCAGGGGTGTTCAATAAGTAATGCTACCAGGAGCACAGCTCGGAGGAGTGGGGGGAGCACATTTGCTTTTGATTATTCCTTTGTGGTTAATCGAGAGTAGCAGGGATAGGCAAGGATATCAGCACCAAGAGAAACAACGGCCTGGCTCTTAAAGAGCGAACGCTCTTTACCCCTAAGCCAACTGTGGTCTTGCATTGAGTTCTGAAATTTAGATTTATAGAATTATTTATATAAATAGATTTCCCAAGAGGATACTCATAGTATTTTCTGTATTTCTCCTGACGCACTCAAGGTGAAACCTTCGCCTAGTGGTATTGATACTGTGTTATCTGTATTGGTACTGGCATTGGTAGCAAACATCAGACTTTAGGATTCTATTTCCTATTTGCAGGAGTCAGACACGCACCTAACATGGTCTCCATTTTGTTGCTGACGTACCTCCCCTTTGCAGTCCTTTAAGGAGGCTGTGCTTACAGGTGTTGCACGGCTTGGCAAACTGTAGATTGCCTTATCGTTACCCACAGACAAGGCAGGAGCTCTGCCTCGTTCATTTTAGTACCCTCCAGGCCCGGACACAAACCTCAGGGCTCCATCTATTATTGAACACTTATCTAAGTGCCTACGAAGTGGTGGGGATTGTGCTGGGGACTGGGGACTAGGGCTTGGGGGTGAAAATCATTCTGGAAGGGATGATGTAATAATGAGTGAGAAGAGCTGAGCCAGGGGAAGTCGGTTGGGGTGAATCTGTCTGACTGGCTTCCTGAGAGAACTGACGTTTACGGGGAAACCTGACAGAAGAGCAGGGCTTTCCCCTGGTTCTCTTTTTTTCTTATCCTATTACTGTAAAAGTGACTAGGTTTGTGACTGAGAACGGAATGATCAATATTATCTGCCTCAGTGGTCAAGGTGAAAACTGTCTCCACTCTCCTTAACTGGTGTTCAGGGATGGGGCACCTCCCATGGTAGAGACAGGTTAATTCTCCTGTGCTCATGAGAATGGTCAGCTTGGCTTGTGGGCCCTGTCTACCTTCAGAATCTCTGTGTTGATGCATTTTCTTGCCGGCCATACTGTGATGACGCCACATGGAAAGTGTTCGGCGAAGTCTTTGAAATACTCCCTGGGCTGAACCTTGGAGCCGATGGTGAGAGTTAAAAACATGGGTGTGAACCACGCACCCCTCATAAAGCATGAACTCAAACCCCAGTCACCACAGACACACTAGTAATCTTTCTTACTTGATTAACTATTTTCTGCCTGTAAAATTGTATATGGATTCCACGCAAGCAATGCTAGGGGCTGATTTCAACTGGTGGATGTGTGCACGTGCCTGTGTAGGCCTTATTCAGCTTGGCCAGGTTTATGTCTTGTGTCTTACACAGTCACAGTCAGCCATACTCACACACAGAAGGAGGGAAAGAGGAGAGAGAGAAAAGAGAGGATAGAGAGGGAGAAGGGGAGTGGGGTGAGAAGAGGGGAGGGAGGGAGGGGGAGAGAGAGAGACAGAGAGAGAGACAGAGGAGAGACAGAGAGACAGACAGGGGGCGGGGAGCGCTAAGCCCCCGGTCTTTGGAGATCCCTGCTTTAGCTTCTCACAGCCATTTCCTGCACTTGAGATGGGCTGCAGTCCCCGAGGGGACCTCGGTATCTGAATTTGGCAGAGAGCTGCATTCCCATGGAATTCAGGGCCGCCCTCACACCCCAAGGAGCAGCCTGGCAAGGTTCTCACATACTCGAGAGGTGCCATAGAGGGGTCTGCAGTCATCTGCAACTCGGAGGCTGCAGCCTGAGAGCCACATGAGTGTTCACCAGCCAGTTCCTCACTCACTGCTTGGCCGCATAAGAAATTCCTGGCAGCACTTAAACATCACAACTGTCGCACTGGGGCCTGGCCTTTGGGCCTGGAATCCATGTTGAGTTCGTGTCCATTTAGACATGGCCCTCTTTCAAACATTCAGAAAAAAAAATGTGGCAGAATTTAACAAGAACAGAACTGGACCCTTCTATTCTCCTTCACTCAAAAAACACTGACTGTTGCATAAAGAGGAAAGAAATGGAGCCCTTTGTGGCAACTGCTGACTTGGTCTGCCTCTGGAGCTGGTGACAGAAAAGTGGTCAGCCGTCTTATAAAGCATCAGTAAGCAGGGCAACAGCTGATCAGAAATGGACTTTTTGGCCCAGTTTTCCTTTCATTTCTCTCCTGGGATTTCTCTTCCTGCCTTTCCCTCTGTCTTCCTGCTCCCCTGCCTTTGTTCTGGCGTTACATATGCAGGGCTCCAGTCGAGCCATGCACACGGGCAAAGCCTCCCTGGGGCCATCTTGGCTGTGAGGTAACTGTTACTCTCTCAGGAGGGAGTGGTTCGGCTGATTGCGTTCAGGGATGTGGTGCATTGTCTATCTGGTTCCGTGGGCAGTTGAGTGCAGCGCGCCACGCTGCTGGGTCAGGTGACCGGTGTCTGCTGACTGTTCTTTTTATAGACTGTGGAAATACGGTGGAGGGCTCCAAACTCCTTAATCTCAACAAATACGATACACAAGAGCAGTCTGCCACACCACGCATGCTCCCTTTCCCACGGGGTGACGTGGGTGCCAAGCCGAGGTGGGTGTCCCTGCCCTGTGATTTCTACAGCGTCCTGTGCGCATCTGGAGCCCACGTTTCCCCCTATTCTAGAAATCTCCATTGCTCTAAAGAAACCAAGTTCTTATCTGCACCAAGGTTCTTAGATCAATCAATGTATACTGGGAAAAAAAATATCTTTGAACACTGAATATTTACAGTTCGCACTTTAAAATGTCACGGTCCTCTGAGTTAATGACATTTGTGTAGGGCTAGTCTGAGAACCCAGTTGACTTTCTTCATATGGTTTCTAGAGTAAAAGAATGTTTGGGGTGTGTCAGAATTTAGATAAGAATGAGCCTTTAATGTAAGCAGAGCCAGGTGGACTGCTGAGTTCGAGGCCACTCTGGCCTGCAGAAGGAGAAACCTTGTCTTAAAAACCCCTCAAATAAACGAAGAAACAAACAACAACAAAGCAAAACAAGAGGAAAGAATGACTTCAAAGTGAAGGCTGCTGGAGGGCAGGTATGAGGAGTCTCAGCTCAGAGTCAATGGCAGCACAGCAGCTAGGACACAGCAAACTCTCCCCTGCCAGGGCTTAATGAGAGTGTGAAGGAAGGGGTGGATGACATTCACTCCTTAAACAGAGCAGTTGATCCATTGTCCTTCATCTTTAAATGACCCTATGCTTCTTCTCGGTTTGCTACCCTGTTGTTTCCAAGAAGCCGATCAGTCAGACTTCAAGGCATGGGAGCCTGAGAGACTGGGTACTTCACTTCAGAGCAAAAATTATGCACCGTAGCTGCTCGGTCACTTCCTCCTCAGTAACCCTGGGTGTCCCTTAAGCAGGGCCAAATGTGCCCAATCTCAGTAAATGAACGGATCCTCACGGTCTCTCAGGAAGAACAGTAAGAGCGCTAGCAGGCCTTCCACTTAGAACCAGAGTAGCTGCAACTGACTAACACTTGAGAAATAGGAACTTGGGGAACGGTAAATCCTGAAATCTCTTTTAGAGACAATTTGGTTCCTGGATTTCATAGAAAAACGTGATCTAGAAATCTGATGAACACAGAATAGTTACTGCTTGAGTCAAAGCAAAACACGAATGTGTGCGTGCATGCACACACACACGCACACACACGCACATACACACATAAGCACATACACACACACACATAAGCACATACATACACACACACACATAAGCACATACATACACACACATAAGCACTACATATACATACACACAGAAGCACATAACATACACACACAGACACACACACAGACACACACACACTCACACACACACACACACTCACACACACATAAGCACATACATACACACACAGACACACACACACGCGCACATGCACACGCACACACACACACTCACATAAGCACATACATACATATACATACACACACAGACACACATGCACATAGAGACATGCACACAGATACAGACAGATACATACACATACATATGCACACACAAACATACATATGCACACACATACATACACATGCCTACACATATACTCGCACACATGCTATAAGGAATCAGAGGGAGCAGTAGAAACAGCGATCATCTGACCCTGCATCACTGTTACGCCTGAGCTAACTCACAGGCAGAGATATGAGAAGATGTTTACAGGCCTTTTGGCTATAAGAAGCCATGTGTGGGACTCGGTGAAAATGAGACAAACATATCCAATATGGTCTTCCCTTGTGTGGCCTTAAGTCAGTTAGCAAGCTCCTCTGTTCTTGAAGTCTTTGTTAGGGGAAGCAACTGCTCTGGCTTTTTAGGAATGTCTCTCGGAGAGTGCACTGGGCACTCGATGCTCTGTAAGTGAGAATCATCATCGCTTCCTTCTCTGCTGTTTTGCATAATCTGCATCAATGAACCTGCAGCTACATACAGTCTATGCTAGGTCGTGTTTTGAGGCTTCAACTGTTTCTTTTTCCTTCCTTTTCAAAGTTTTACCTCAAATGAGCTATTACTTCTCTGCAGTCATCATTATTATCATTGTTATTGTTGTTGCTGTTGTTATTTTTTTGAGACAGATTTTCTCTGCATAGCCCTGGCTGCCCTGGAACTCACTGTGTAGACCAAGCTGGCCTTGAACTCGAGATCCACTCTCTGCTTCCAGAGTGCTGGGATAAAAGGTGTGTGCAGCACCACCTGGCAAGTTATTGAGAACTTTTTTTAATCTCGGTGTGTGTGTGTGTGTGTGTGTGTGTGTATGAGAGAGAGAGACAGACAGAGACAGAGTGGGAGAGAGACAGAGACAGAGAGAGTGGAGAGAGGAGAGAGAGAGAGAGAGAGAGAGAGAGAGAGAGAGAGAGAGAGAGAGAGATCTCGAAAAGGCCAGAAATGAATGCCAGGACCTCCGAGCTGGAGTGTCAGGTAGCTTTGACCTGCCTGATGTGGATGATGGGAGCTGAACTCCAGTACTCTGAAGAGATAACAAGCAGTGTATCCTTAACTACTGAGCCTTTCTTTCAGCGTTTTATTTCACTTTTAATTTTAAAATTATTTAAGTGCTGGGGCTCAAACTCAGGGTCTTTCACCTGACTACATGAGATCTCTAGCATTGAGCAGAAGCCCCAGCCTTGAGTTTTAACACTTACTTCTCCATTCCACATGCCCTGACCAGTGAGCCACCAGTAGTCACAGTCCACCAAAGTAAGGGTCAATTTAAAAGGCAGAAAAACTCCAGAGATCCAGAAACAGAGCATCCCACGGAGGAAATGCACACAGCGGTGCAGACCGTGGCAGGAAGTGGTAGCATTAGCTGTATCTGCTGGTCTAGAGAATACAGTCGGGGTATTGCTGGAGACCACGGGCTGCCAAAGAGATGCATGATGGGAGATAGTTTCAGCTCACAGGAGACTTGGCCAATTAGCAGAGATAACTGGAGCCCAGCCCCTGCCTCATCCCTAAAGAATATGGAGCAAGAGAGAATTGCTTATTGTCCAGATACTGTGGGGGAGGGAGACAGTAGTTGTAAAGGAGGTTGAAGATGGAGACCATTGCAGAAAAATACAACTAATCAAAATGCAGAAAGCAAATGACCAATGCGGCACCTGTCCACAATGGATGCATCTGCACTGCAACTCTTGCACCTAAGCCTCATGGAGCATTGTGGAAGAGGAGGTGGGGAGATTGTAAAAGCCAGGGAAACAGGAAGTTTGCTGTGAGACTGAGTTTCCTAGAACTGTCAGAGAAGCTATACTCATCAACATGGCTGCCTAAACAAGTCCTGAGCAAGGAGATACCAATAGAAGACATGATACTGTGGAAGGAAGAAATCCCACAGGGCCCCAGTCACAAAGAACCACAGGCAACTAAGGAATGCTGAGATCAGGAGAAATAGACTTCAGGAAGAACAAACTACTTGGTTATTGGATGCCAAGTAGCCAGCCTTCAAAACACACACACACACACACACACACACACACACACACACACACACACACACACGTAACATTATATCAACCAAGAGGTTGTAGTTAAATATTTCTAAAGGGATTTATGTAAGACAATAATTAAAGAGACAGAGGCTATGAATTTGAGAAAGGAGGTGGGGTTTGTCACAGAAAGGGTCCATAGGAGAACACGGAAGAGAAATAATGATGCAATTATATTTTAAATTTAATTAATTATATTTTAATTTCAAAATAAGACAAATATTTTTAAAAGGAAGGAAGGAATCTGAGGGAGAAATGAAATAGCCCACAGGGAACAGCGGCAGCGACAGAGGAGGGAGCGATGGCTGTGCAGTTGTACGATGACTGCTGACCTTCAGATCCTCATTCAAGGTGGAGTTGAGAGACACAAAGGATTGGTAAGAAGTGGGCTTTGAAGGAATTGGTTTGCCATTCCTAAAAATACACCAGGCACTATATGCTGATGAAACAAGCCTTTCCCGGCTAGGGCTGGAGCCCCGCATTGGGGCGAGAGGCGGGGTATGGGGCTAATGGAGAGAATGGGGGTACATCTGAGTTAGCAGGCGCTGCCCAGACACAAGGCAACCGCGCATCACAGTCTCAGGCGCACGGTGAGATCTGTGCCGCTAACTCAAGCCCTTGGGAGTCCTCTAGACTGTAGCAGCTAGAGTGAGAACAAGTCTGAGTGACCTACCTGATGAAGGACACACCTGAGGCCTGGATATACAAACAACTGTTTGTTCTTTGGCTTCTCGTTGCCTTCAGTATGTCAGAAAACAATTGCCTAAAACAGTCCTGATAAAACTCTTTTAAATGGTACTTGGATATAGATGGGTTCAGCCTTCATTGAAAGCTCTCCTTCAGAATTTACACATCAGCTTAGCACGTGGGACAGATGAGAGGGGATGCTTTGGTTTCCTGGTCTGAAAACAGAAACTGGAAGGCTAGGGCTGTGGGTCGGGGCTTAAGGGTGACTCAGTGCGGAAGAAGATGCAACGGCCAGCTATTCGAACCTTCCGGAGACCAGAGTGTCATGTCTTCTATGAGAATAGGAGCCGTAAGTCAGGGACCTCTGGGTAGAGTTGGGTCCTACAGGGCTTTGGGATTTAATTTAAGAAATTAAAATTTATCCCAGGAAAATAAAGACATTTAGGTGTTTGTAAATAGCTGTCCCGACTACTACTTTAAATGCTCACGTTCTGGCAAGACCGGGAGGAAGCCGTATAGCATTTAGCAAGAAGGGAGATCGGCCAGAAAGTATTCAGGGTATGTGTGCCCATGGGCACACTGCCTGAGCTTTGTGGGACAGGGTGCAGGCCTGGCAACTCCTCACCCTCGTGACTTTCCCTAACGTGGGTCATACCCCAGGGAGCATCTCTCGACCTCCGCCAATAAAGAGGCCATTGTCCATGCCTCCCTGCCTCTGTGCCTTCTGAGGGCTGCCTTGGGGGAAGTTTCAGGAACGTCTAGGCCAAACTTGCTAAATAATAAAGGCTGAAAGAGAATTGGAGGACCAAGGATGAGGACAGTTGGACAAGGACCCAGAGTGCAGTTGGGAAACACAGAGGCACGGCCCTCCTGTGGTACCCATGAAGTAAGCACTGCTTCACCCCCGAAGCACCAAGGAGGGCTGCCAGAGCTCCCTGCTTGCTACGGGTAGAGTTGAAATTCAGGTTCCAGTGCGAAAACAGTGAAAACAGTGCGGGGCTCCCTGTGATTCAGGAGGGATGGAATTCACGGATGAATAGGAAGAAAAAGAGGTCAGCTCCCTTACTTGCATCCCAGGGGAGTTTTGATTTTGTAGGTCACTCACAGGACAGCAGCTATTGGATTTTCATTATACATGCCACTAGATTTATTTCCTGGAGAATACAATTCAAATTTACCCCACCAAGTTCCATCAGAATAGTCTAATTAGTGTGTTTAGATCTCTCTCTCTCTCTCTCTCTCTCTCTCTCTCTCTCTCTCTCTCTCTCCCTCCCTCCCTCCCTCCCTTCCCCTCCTTCCCCCTCCCTCCTTCCCTTCTTGTCTCTCTCCCTCCCTCTCTCCCTTCCCCTCCCCCTCCCCTCCCCTTCCTCCCTCCCTCTCTCTTCTCTCCCTCCCCCCCACTCTGTGTGCGCACGTTCGTGCATGTGTGTGGGCACGTGCACGCATGCATGTCTCTGTTGTGATGATGCACATATAAATCTGATTTTCCATGGTTAACATAAACAAACAAGAACAGTAAGATTACCAACTCATGTGACACCTCTCTCATCCCAACCAGGCTGAACATTTTTGCAGTTTTATTTCTAACTTCGAATGCTTTATTATAAAAACCTTCTAAGTCTCACATCTTTCTGTCTCTAACAAACCTTGATTGTGCAAATTCGCTGATTACTGCTCTGAATATATATTATATGTATGTTCCTTTTTTTTATTTCTTTGGATTTCACCAAAAGAAACCGAGAAGCCCTTCTAACAAATAAATAACAGCTGACCATTCATTAGAAAAGGCAAACCTATTTGGAATACGTGCTGCTTCATGAATGCACATCGCACTGACGTATCTGTCAGGTTTTCCACTAACCCTTTTGCATCTGCATCTTTAGGATCAAATCTATGTCTTAACCCTGCACCCTTTCTTTTCCAAGTTCAGAACTTGGTGTTCAACAGGCTGAATGACCCCCTAATGCATTAACCATTCCTGTGGATGCATGCCATTCACAGGGGCCTCCGAAAGAGAAGAATGACGCCATTTCCCTGACTGTGGAGTTGGGCTTGGCATATCATGAGTGAGTCAAGGCTGACATCCTTCCCTACTATGGTGTTTATTTCCTTATCAGTGCATATAGGAGTTGGTGTTCTGTGCTAATACACTCTGTTTGCCCTGAGCAAAAATGCCAGAATAATGTAATAAAACTGGGTGGAAATGGGGTACTCCACAGATAGACCTTGCTCTGTCGATGGGTAGACTAGCATGTTTAAGAAGAACCCTGGTGGCTTAGGCACATACTTGTACTTTGAGTCATGCAGGAGTATGAGGGGTCAGGATGAAGCGGTGCATACGTCCAGGGAGAATCTATGAAGCTGGTAGCTATTCAGCCTTCTTCCAAAAGCTCACCGATGGGGAGGACCATGCTGTCCTGGGAATTTAGGCTTAGTGCATGCTCAGAGGGTCCTCTAATCTTTAACCCCCAGTTTCTCATGTGCTGTAGGTGCTTGACACATGTTCACTACATGAGTTGATGAATTCAATTATAGTTTTTCTTATTGTAAAACTGGGAGTGAACAGATTCTTAAGTCCTGATGCATGAAGCAAAAAGACGAGCTTATGTTATTCACAATCTTTGCATTAAAAATTACACTGTGTGCCGAGGAGACAGTTCAGTTGGTAAAGGCTTTGCTGTGCCAGCACCAGGACTTGAGTTCGAATCCCAGAGCAAAAGTGCTTGGAATACTAGTGTTGTGGAAGTGGTGACAGGTGGGCCCCTCAGGCTTTCCTGCAAGCCAGCCTAGGGCAGGACAGTGCCTGAGGGAAAACACCAGGGATTGACCCCTGGCCTCTGAGTGCACGCACACTGGCACACATATCCCACACCTGCACACACAACTGCTCTTTTGTCATCTTTATTTGAGATGTGGCTCATGAACCTCACAAGGAACCTAGCAACCAGAGCGGGATATATCTGTACTATGACAGAATAGCTCCTTTAAAATTTTACTTGATTATTTAGTTTTAAAAAAGCAAAACAGAAGTTCAGAGTTACTGATTCTAGACTTTGTTTTTTTCTTGGTGTTTCTTCTGTGTAGCCTGGCTGTCCTGAACCTTGCTCTGTAGACCAGGCTGGCCTTGAACTCAGGTCTGCCTGCCTCTGTCTCCCAACATGCTGGGGCTAAAGGCGTGCACCACCACTGACCATCTCTACACGCCGTCCTTTCTCTAGCATCACACCCAGAACTGTGCCTGGCACACAGTAGGCATTCCGCATTTTTTGAATTCATGCATACATAAAATCAAGGTAGTGCCAACGTTCAGACTGAAGCAGATCTGAGTTTAACCTGGAAGTTTTGTCTCTGGACTTCTGGTGGGACAGACCAGGAGACTGAAGATGTCCATGGATTTGGAGAAGGCAAGGCAGTAAATTCTTCTGAAACTCTGAGAGTTTAAAGCACTTGCTCAGAATTACAGATAAAAATTCATTTTGTGTCTTGGTCTAAGCATTCACTTCATGAAGTATTAAAACCAATCACTTTTGTAAATTTCAAAGATGAAATGAAAATGAAAACGTCAATGTTCTGGTCTCGCGCTGATAGCCCATTACTGGCCTGTATCAACCTTTTCCTTCTTGGCAAGATGTAGCCAAGGAACGTCATAACTGAAGCCACCAAATGGCCACAGGCCGTTG
This sequence comes from Rattus norvegicus, assembly GCF_021556685.1. Taxonomy (NCBI): domain Eukaryota; kingdom Metazoa; phylum Chordata; class Mammalia; order Rodentia; family Muridae; genus Rattus; species Rattus norvegicus. Next base: position 16,708,824 of record NC_141541.1, on the reverse strand, counting down.
GAAGTAATCATGTAGCTTCTCTCCTGCCTTCTGTCTAGATTTCATGCCCTTTCCTCCCCTTTGGCCGTAGGCTCGTCTCCTCCTCTGGTCTCTATACTGATTGCTTCCTAGCTTTCCTAGGCTGTCGGCTTTTTAAATCTCTTCCTTCTCTAACCCCGTCTCATCCATTAACCCAGTTCCTGCTGCTGGCCCAGTTTGATGATCCTTCAGTAACTTGCAGCCTCCAGCATAGGCTTAGGTGTTATATTCTAGCAAACTTTGAATTCAAGATGATTTTTTTCCATTAAGAAAAGAGTTTTATCCGGTACAAAATTTCTATCCTTGTCTGTACCTTCATTGGCTAATAATGTTTAGAACTATTGACGGAATATGAGAGCTAAGCTGATTTCCTCGCCAGTGTTTGCTGCATCTTGAAAACAATTTTCTGGGTGTTCGGATTTAAGGCAATTACCCTAAGAAGGTGGGAAGGAGAGCCGGGTATTTGCTTGATTGACAGCAATGGTTGAAATGAAGGATCCTCTTGGCTAGGTGTGGGGAGTGAGTTGAGCTCTTAAGATTTGATTGAGGAACTTGGCTTTCTACTAAGGGGGAATGTATAAATCTGTGTTTCAGTCACAACAAACCATCCATTCACTGGCTGAATTCCCTCCTAGGAGTTTCAGACATGGAGAATTCTAAACCAAATATAGAATCCATTTGAGTTGCTTAGATCCAATGTTAGGACAGAAATATTCACACTTTCAGGCATCTGGCCATATGGCTTTGAAAAAGAATGCATTTTTAGTTCAACAGGGAATATCTTTTGGAAATAAAAAAAACATTTGAGTGCTGATAAGCCAATACGTTGGGATGAACCATTCCATAGAAAGGCATTGGCTGCTGCGTATAAGAGACCTGTAGCCTGAAGTGCTCTCAGCCTGCCAGCCACTTCTTAAGGCTGCTGTTAAAAGATGAACGCTTTCTTGGCATACTCATTGCGATAGGTGGAAATGGTCTCGACCACTGGGAGGTGTTTTCTGATTTAGTGATCGGCATACATTGATGGGCTTGAGTTCTAGAAGCTGGGATAAAGATCCAGATACGTGTGCAGCCCATGGTACCAGCAGTGGGTCTAGACATAGGATGAAGGATGCTGGGGGTGGGAGCGCCATAGTTACATTTCCCCTGTGAAATGGGTATTTTCTTAGGCGCACAGTATTTATCATCAGGAAGCTCAAGGGTGGCACAGATTTTTAAAAAGTCCTTTTGTTAACAGCTCTGAAGGCTAGAAGTCAGAAACATTCTGTCCCACAAAGACCTTAACATTCTATACAGATTGTTTTACTAGGGATTAATACTAGGAAAAAGTTCCTTGACAGTCCTTACAATGATCTGCTGTGGCATTCACTTCCTAGGAAACCCTGCCCATGAGCTCTATTTCCTAGGGGTTGATCGTGCAACTCTGAAGCTGCCTCAGACTCCCAGCTCTGCTTTGATCACTTGAGTTTTGGAAGATGTTGAAACTTGTCTGTGCCTCAGTTCTCTGACCTGTATGATAGGACAGATTCCCTTATAAGAATTCAATGATGTACTTCAAGTCAAAGAGATGGAAGTCAGACTCTTTGTAGAGTAAGTCATCAGTACATGATATATATATCAGTACATGATATATATATATGATATTTTTATTTACATTTCAAATGTTATTCCCTTTCCTGGTTTCCTATCCATAAGCCCTCTATCCCATTCCCCTCCCCTTCTTCTTTAAGGGTGTTCCCCCTCCCTAACCATCCCACCCTCTACAACCATCCCCCCTTCCTGCCTCCCCATCCCGACATTCCCCTACACTGGGGGAGGGGTGTCCAACCTTGGCAGGACCAAGGGCTTCTCCTCCCATTAGTGCCCAACAAGGCCATCCTCTGCTACATATGCAGCTGGAGCCATGGGTCTGTCCATGTACAGTCTTTGGATAGTGGTTTAGTCCCTGGGAGCTCTGGTTGGTTGGCATTGTTGTTCTTGTGGGGTTGCATACCCCTTCAGCTCCTTCAGTCCTTTCTCTAATTCCTCCAACGGGGTCCCTGTTATCAGTTCAGTGGTTTGCTGCTAGCGTTCGCCTCTGTATTTGTTAGTATCTCATTGTTGGTGGTCCTCTCTGTAGAGTAAGTCATCGGTACATGTATTTATTACTATCTCACTGTTGCTTGTTTCCACGGTTGTAAATCTAGGTCAGAGAGACTGACCTGCTACACGTGTGTCGCAGTACTCTTTTATGTCTGCAGCACTATTTACATGTTAGAACTCACATCCCGTGTATAAATCTCAAGCTTCCTTTCCACAAGCGCTTGCACTGTTAAAGGGAACATTTTGATTATTTATGGCACTTTCTATGAGAATCTGAAGAATCCTCACTTATGATGTAGTCTGGATTGGGAATTGCCTTGCTCCATTCTCTGTACAAATCCAAAAACCCAGCAGATCCCGTTTTACCACCCGTGATCTACTCTTAGCTTGAAGGACCAACTGAGAGAGCTTCAGAAAGTTGCTTGAAAAGGCACAGCAAGGAGTATCCAGAGAGAATTTGAACCCGTGCTCGCCCAGAAAAAAATGCTTACATGTGTCATTGGAAGGACGTTTTATGATGTATTTTTTAAGTCATCTAAATTTTTTTATTTTATAAACAGACTATATGATTATTATGTCATATTAATGTTGTAAAATGTATACTTGTCTACCCAAATCCCCTCCATCTCTCATAATTAGAATGCATATGTGCACACACACACACACACACACACACACACACACACACACACACACACGGGGTGCTGAGAGGTTTTTACGTCTCTGGCTGTCACTCTGTGGCATTCCATCCTCTACCTCACAGCTTGCTCTCCTATGGTGACACACACCTACCAACAACATGAACAATGTAATATTCAAACATCCTCCCTCCCTCCCTCCCTCCCTCCCTTCCTTCTTTCCTTCCTCCCTTCCTCCCTCCCTCCCTCCCTTCCTTCCTCTCTCCCTCCCTCCCTCCCTCCCTCCCTCCCTCCCTTCCTTCCTTCCCTTCCTCCCTCCCTCCCTTCCTTCCTCTCTCCCTCCCTCCCTCCCTTCCTTCCCTTCCTCCCTCCCTCCCTTCCTTCCTCCCTCCCTCCCTTCCTCCCTTCCTTCTTTCCTTTCTTCCAGAAAGAGGTTCCTCTGTCAAGTTTCCCAGGGATCAGCTCTTACTCTGCAGTATGTGTTTTGTAAGAATAATACATTTCTTGACCCTGCTTGCCAGGTTAAAATTAAACCTCTATTTAATGTAAAACCAGAAGGCATAAAACAGCCGTGGATTTATTTTTATTAGTAGTAATTAGTCTGCTATATTCATGCTTATCTTTCCCAGTCGTATCATTTTATGGAAGTCACTCCTGATTTCCACTCACTGGGGAAGACCTTTGAGTCTGCCTGCCATTGCTTGTGTAGTATTAGAGTGCTTGACCCTGCCTCTAGATGGTGTCTGCAGATATTGGGCTGATGAACAGATTGAGAGCATGGAGTCAAGTGAGATCCTTCAAGGTGGCTGAGAACTAAACACAACAGTTAGTCACATCGGAGGCCGCTCTCAGTATCACCTCTAGCCTTATTCCAATGTGCAACCATAACCACAATGTCTTCACGGTAGCGCGAACCCAATGCATATCAATCTGATTTTCTGGTTGGACGAATGAACACCAAGCATATCAGGATATGACTGACAACTGGATATATCACCAAGGAAAGAACCACTGGTCATTACACAACCCAAAAGCAATGACAGTGTACAAGGACCCATTAGCGCTTGCTCTACGTGTACCAAGAGAATAGAGCCCCTGTGAGCCCACCAGGACAACTGGGTTTCTGGTATTAATCATGTCTCACCAAAAGCATAAGAGTATTCAAAGCACAATTACCAAACTAATCGCTGTGAGAGCTCTGGGGTGAAGTATTGGAGTCCTTACCTGTCTGTGCTGTTGAGTGACTTGATATCCCAGGCCAGCAATGGACTGATTCTGCATTTTCTGAAGCATGATCTTTTGCTGAAGTGGCAAGGGTGACCTTAGCAAAGGCTGGCTTGATAAAGCTTGGGTGGGTTGGGATGGTTGCTGCTGCTGCTGCTGCTGCTGCTGCTGCTGCTGCTGCTGCTGTTGTTGCTGCTGCTGTTGTTGCTGCTGAGCTGCCAGTGAACTCTGTGCCTGCTGCTGCTGCTGAGCTGCCAGTGAGCCTTGCTGCTGTTGCTGCTGCTGCTGCTGCTGCTGTTGCTGTTGCTGCTGCTGCGACTGCGGCTGCAGCTGCGGCTGCTGCTGCTGGGTGTAATGCAGGAGAGAAGGCTTGCTCTGGGAAGGCATCTGCTGGTTTGCTTGATCTGAGTTAAAATGAAACAAAGGCTTGGTGTTGCCATGCCGGGGCTCCAAGGTCGGGTGTGGGTTGTTAATAAAGCCGCGACTGAGATCCTGGGGCTTTTGATGCAGAAGCACATCCAGGTGTCCCGTCTGGGCGGAGGGGCTGGCCTTGTACGTGTAATTGGCCGCTGCTTTGGACTGGTTGCTACTGCCAGTCACCCCAGGCATGGGCGATCCCTGTGGGCTGAATGGTTGCTGGCCAAAGGAAGGGCTGGGGATTTTTTCCTGTACAAATGCCCCTGGGGATGGCCCAGCAGAGGACTGCAAGGCTGGCCAGCTGGGAGGTGGCTGCTGCTGCTGCTGTTGTTGCTGCTGCTGCTGCTGCTGCTGCTGCTGCTGCTGCATCCGTACATGCTGCTGGCGGTTTGCAGCTATCTGCTTGAGCTGTTGAGCATGGGACACTTCTTGCCAGCTTGGCGGGGCCCTGCTTGCTCCTGATACTGTCTGAAGCTGAGGCTGACTCTGGGGAACTGTGGGGATTGGGGAAGAAGTGGAGAGTGCAGAGTTGGCCAAGGAAAATGCAGGGCCAGCTGATGGGGGCCTCAGCTGGGGAGAGCCTGGTGTCAAGCCGGGTGAATATTCGCTTTTGATAATGATCTTGTCCATGGGCAGGGAGGGTCTTGGTGTGCTCCTCTGGCTCTGCTGACCCAAGTCAATGCCAAACGGGTCGTCCTGCTTAATGGTAGCATTGATCATGTTCTCCAGCTCCAGGTCACTCATGGGAGGCACTGATATGTTGGTCAGTTCATTGAACAGTTCCTGCAGCTCAGGGTCCATCAGTTGATCTCCAGGGTCATCCCCAAACCTGTTAGTAAAAACACTCTCCTGCGTCAGTTGGTCATCCATGTGCTTACTGCAAGACAGGGTCTCCCCAGGTTCTTTCTTCACCTCTTTTAAACCCATGTTAAACAAGTTGTTGCCAGGAGAATGTGCAGAAGGTGGTAGAGCATTAGTCTTCCTCAGGGGTGCTTGATTCATGGGCAAGGGCCCTGGCATCATATGACTTTGTCCATTATTCACCGGGAGGGACCCCTGACCCGTCGAAAAGTTCTCCCCAACTCTGATCCTTTTGATGTCAAGAAATGAGCTGTCAGGGAAGCCATTGGGCCTCTTGCTGTTGGCAGGAGACAGGTTGACTATTTGTTTTCTTTTTAAAGAGCCCTGGAGCTGAAGGACAGAAAGGAAACAAAACAGACATGTTTAAGATTCCGATCTAATTGTACCTTTAAACAAGAGCAATGCTATACTTAATTTTTAAAAGTCATTGTAAAGGTATTATTCATTTTTATTTTATGTATACGGGTGCCTTTCTTTCATGTATGTCTGTGTACCACCTGAATGGCTTATATCAAAGGAGGCCAGAAGAGGGCATCAGATGCCCTGGAACTGGGGTCAATGCTGGTTGTGAGTCACATGATGGTGCTGAAAATTGAATCTAGGTCCTCCTGGAGAGTAGCCAGTGCTCTTAACCCCCGAGACGTCTTTATGGCTTCTAAGCTCAACTTTTAAACCTTTAATTAAAAAAAATCAACTTGATTATTTTTCTGTTGTTTTGGAGGCAGGATCTTATTATACCAGGTTGGTTTCAAAGTTTCTATGTACCTAAGGGTACCTTGGTTCTAGAGAGAGGAGTGTTCCTACCAGGAGCCACAACAAACATTCCATTGAACTGGAAGCTCGGACTTCCCCCTGGTTATTTTGGGCTTCTAATGTCCTTAAATGAACAGGCTAAGAAAGGAATAACAGTGTTAGGAGGGGTGATAGATCCGGATTACCATGGGGAAATTGGATTGCCTTTTCACAATGGAGGTAAGAAGGATTATGTCTGGAGTGCAGGAGATCCCTTAGGACATCTCTTGGTACTGCCATGTCCTGTGATTGAAGTCAATAAGAAACTACAACAGCCTAATCCAAGCAGGATGGCGAGGGATGCAGATCCATCAGGAATGAAGGTGTGGGTCACTCCTCCAGGAAAAGAGCCAAGACCTTGTAGAGGGTGGAGCAAATACAGAATGGGTAGTAGAGGAAGGTGGTTATAAATACCAGCTAAGGCCATGGAACCAGTTGCAGAAATGAGGATTATGAAGTACTATGAATGCTTCTGTCATATTTTGTTAATAACACATTTGTCTAACAATTTCTTTAACATCAATTGGTATTTAAGTTGAGATACTAAAAGAATGTTCCCAAGGGACATTGCCCCATTGCAAATTTACAAATGTGTTTGCTATTTGTATTGTCTCTGACCTGGATCGTGGCATGGAGATCTTGAGGCATAGTGGCTATGAATCCCAAGAATCTAAGACAAGGAGATCTCTGAGTTCAAGGTCATCTGGGACAAAGCAAGTCCCAGATCCAGGTGTTGTGGTACCCACCTTTAGTCTGGGACACACCTGCTGGAGACCTACGTAAGGACATTGGAAGAAGGAAGATTCTCTCGTCTTCACCTGCCTGCCTTGTGGGACTGAGCCATTGCTTGGACTTCCACACAGCTGCCGCAGATCATTGCTGGGGAGTTGGACTCAGACCGTGAGTCATCAGCCAATTCCCTTACTATATAGAGACCACCTGTAAGTGCTGTTACTCTAGAGAACCCTGACTAATACATGCTTTGACCTGCTTAGTAGCTGTGGTTACAGGTATCTAGCACCATGCCTAGTTTATATGGTGCTGGGGATCTAACCCAGCATATTAGGTGAGCATTCTACCAACTAGGTTACAGCTTCTGCCTTCAGCATCAAGTTTAAATATCTGCTCCCCCAGTGAGACCTAGCCTGGAATATAATGGAATACACAGGAGAAAATGAAATTAATTTCAAGGTTACAGCAATCCCCCTGATTAATTAATCTCCATGATTGGTTAATAGGGGAAAAATTCTTCTAACATGTAAGGAGTTATGACTTTTTTAAAAACTGGAATAAAGAAAAATGTCTCATGTGCGTGCACATAAAATGCTAGGGTAGCTACATACTCAGTGTGCTCACACTTTGACCAAGTTGGGAACACCAACAAATTTAAGGAAGCCCGAAATTTCTATCTTCTTTAATATTTCTTCCCAGGTTCAACCTTACCCTCTTTGGCGTCCTCTAAATAGGTTAGAACAGCTCTCTGTCCTCTATAACCCCATCTCTGTCTTCTGTAACCCCATCTCTGCATTGGGCCTGTGATGGCTCAGATGACAGGAAACGTCGCTGCCTTTTGCCACATCCAGGTTGTTTGCAGATCCTCTTCCTCACTTAAGATCTAGGATGTCTGGGCGCTTGCTATCCTTGGTCCCCTCATGCTGGAGGGACAGTGCTATGTGGGCAGGACTTATTAAATGAGACAGTCAAAGCACAGGTTTCCTTGGAGACCTTTTTCTTCTGTTTCTATCTTTGTGAATGCTCTACAGTTGTGAAGAGACACCATGACCATAGCAACTCTTATAAAAGAAAGCATTTATTTGGGGGTTTGCTTATAGTTTCAGGGGGTTAGTCCATTATCATCATAGTGGGAAGCAGACATGGTGCTGAGAGCTTTGGATCCTGATCTGAAGGCAGCCAGGAGTTACAGGAGAGAGAGAGAGAGAGAGAGAGAGAGAGAGAGAGAGAGAGAGAGAGAGAGAAGGGAGGTGACTGGAATGGGCTTTTGAAACCTAAAAGATTACTACTAAGTAGCACACGTCTTCCAACAAGGCCACACCTCTTGATCCTTCCCAAACACTTCCATTAACCAGGAACCAAGCATTCAAACACACGAGCCTATGTGAAAGTTGCCTTATTCAGACCAACTACACTCATTAGATCTTGTAACAAAACCAAGTTGTTGAAAAACAGTACTGCATATGTGTTATGAGAAAAGGTGCTGGGATCAGGCTGAGCCAAGCTTGCATTGCAATGCTGTGACCGACAATTTACCAGGCTTGTTTGAGCCTCCATTTCCCAAACTGAAAAAGTCTCATGGGATGGAGCTAGACAAGTCATATAAAAATTTCTCACAATGTTCACAGTATAACTCTACAACTATAGTTTATAAGAAAGTCCACGGCTTTCTGTTTTGCACATGTTCTGTATATGTTTTGTGCATCTCCACAGCAACATATCTGTGCGGGTCACAGTGCCCAAGTGAACAGACTGAACTTTTGAACGACCATGCAGCCATACCAATAAATGTTTCAAAAGAATAAAGCGTTCATCATTGGTTCCCTGAGCCAATAGCTGCTTCATCTCTAAGGCAAGAGCTGTCTCCACCACGCTGTGGCCTCCACGGCTCTGCCCACAGACCCTAATGATTTAATGTCTACTCAAGGTAATTGTGAAGTAGCTGAGGTCGAAATGCTTTTCAGAAAGTCTTATTTCTCCTCTCCCTTCCCTTTCTTTTGAATATCTCTGAATCAAGCAAAGGGAATTCATAGTAGTGTATATACGTTCTATGCCAGGGATTTAAAACACGATAACTTTATTGCCCTGCATCTGCCTAACAGCTCATTAGATATACATTAGGCATGCAGTTTGCAGACCAGGGAACAAGGCTCTTAGGGCTAACACTTTTCCAGGTCAAACAGCTATTAAGTGTAGGTCTGGGTGGGCCCAAAGCCAACCATTTCCATCCTGTTATGTTTCAGCCAGTCAGTCTAGGATCAAGGTTTACCTGGCAGGAAGACGGCCAGTGGCAGCGAGCTCAGGGCTTCCTTAGACCTCAGGAAAAACGTGGTAGAATTGGGAACGTCACAGTGCAGGACTGAATGTGAACTGCATTCCTTGTCATGTTGCTCATCAAAATCTGTTCCAGCCACACACAGGTGGCATGTGACTGTGATGGAGGTGAGGTGCTGGTGGAGCAAGTGTGACCCTATCACAATGGCTGACTCTAGCATGAGAGCAACGTGACCCATGCTGGGCCGGGGGATCTCCCATTAAAACTGTAGCCTTGTGGGAAGTGAGGTCAGAGGCACAAGGCTAGCTGGGTAGTGATTTACCGAACCTGGGAGCTAGCTGTACAGGCACAGCAGACATAAGTTTTAGAGAGGCAGAAGCAGAGTGGAGAGATCTCTGTGTCACTCTGCAGGCTTTGATACTCTGGAGTGTCTTTATAGTGACCTCCTGACTGCTCAAGTTAGTGTGGATGAGACTCCTGTTACTAACCAAGCAATCTGACCCCGTCCTCCAGATGTCCAATCAGTTATGAACAGAATTCAGCCAAGGGTGGGGCTTCCCCATCCCTTTCTCTGCTCTCTGTCTTCTTTGCTCCCAGAAAAATGACAGCCTGTCACCAGCAGAGACCCCAGGTGTCCCTTGTCTGTCCTAGGGTAGCAAAGAGGCAGGAGCAGAATCGGCCACGTGGCTCGTGACTTACTTCAGCCACAGGCAGCATGTGAAGGGTCCTCCCCTTGTAAAGAACAATGGAATAATTCTTTTCTAGGCTAGTTTTCACCTTTGATTTATTTTCTACTGCTTTGAAAAAGCAAAAAACAGAAACCTACTAAAAACTCGTTCTGCCAGATTCTCCAGCTACTCTTCTCTAGGCCTGCACTTGATGTGGGATGCAGCCCATCCCGTACGTTCTCTGTGGGCCACCAGGGTTGCAGAAGCAGGCCCAGAAGGAACAATTGATACACTGGTTCTGGAAATTACAACACTACCCATCATTTACTCAGGGCCTAAGTACCAGGCCTTGAGCTGAGCAAGCTCTTCCTCTAGGTAAATAAATCTTAGTGCTCCAACTCTTCCAAACAACACACATCGCTGTTCTTTCGCATTGCACACTTTCCCTCTTCTAGATGACAAAGGTGAGTTTAAAGACTGTGTAATATTGTGACTAGATCACACATTCAGTCAGCAATGAAGCCAGGAGCTCAAGCAAGTGCTTCCTCGGAGGAGTCAGAGATAAATACCACCTATATATGGATACTGAGGGGTCAGACACCTAGAGCTGTTCCTCACATCGACTCACTTTGCCAGTGTAGCCTAGAGATTTCACTTCTGTGCTCTACAAAAAGATTATCTTTGGGGTCATTTCCTGCCCAAGCCTAGAGAATAGTAAACACCAGGAGAGCGGGAATTGATGGTAGCCACTAACCATAGCTGAAGATACCTCAAGATGGGAATAGAAAAGGAGACGTGTAGCTCCATGGAGACAGAGAAATGCCATTAGAACCCCACTGAGGGTTAGGGATGCTGCTCATGGTAGAGTGAGCATGTAGCATGCAGACAGCCAGGTTCATTTCTACACACTCATGCATGCATGCACACACGCATACACACTCCAAACCTTAGGAGGCATGACACTATTGACAGATTTCTGGAGAGATTGTGTTGGAAATAGGCTGTATCCCATCTTCTAGAAGTTTCTAACCATAGCCATATCACCCCATCAAACACACAGATGTAGTAGACATGGATTGAACTACTGGGATCCTACAATCTAAATGACACTCAAAGCTCTTTAAAGAGCTTCTATTGCTGGAGTAAGATTCTTCCTCCAGACACATGGGTTTGAATTATGATATGGAGCCTCTAAACAGTTCCAGTCAGACACGGATGAGAACAGATGGACATCATCATTAAAACCTCAATGTGAAAGAGTTTGCCAATTTGCCAAAAGGAGAATCAAGACCTAAGAAAATGTGACTGAGAAGTGGGTGACCTGTAGTGAGGGTGTGGCTTTAAATGGAGAAGGGTAGAGGTCAGAATAGAGAAACTGAGAGCTACCTGGCTGTACCTTCTGCTAACTTGGGTGGCATGGGACAGGGGAGGGGAAGCATGTCCCAAGGTGCAGAGATGACAACAGGTTCTAGAAAGCAGTTCATTATGTTGACAAGTTGGACGAAGCATTTCCAAGATGCATCTGCTACTGAGGGCTGATAGATTCAGTACACAGGGTCACCATAGCCCTAATGCCCACTAAAACGTGTTAATTCATTTGACTATGGAAGAGAACAGTAAGCTTTGCAGCTGTATGAATGTTTTTGTATATCATGATTATTAGCATTCATTGTAAACTTGACAGAATCTAAAATCACCCAGGAGAGGAGCCTCTGACCATATAGATTATAAGAACTTTATGCAAACCTGTTGCAAAGTGAAATTTTAATTTTTTTCTTCAGGAAAGAAAGTGTTCTTTAAAATAAGAAAAAAATAATCATGAAAGGCTGTCATTAGATAAAAATGGCAAAATGAATGCCCATCTCCCCCATTCTCTTTCCCCTTCTCCCTTCCTGGTATTGCTGATGGTAGAACAGGTTGACCTGTGCATGCTGAGCAAGGGCCCCGCTCCTGAGGGCCAACCCCAGGCCTGTGTGCTTTCTGGACTGAGATTCCACTGAAGAGTCTCACGGAATCTTCTCCTGGAATTACTATTACATAGGTGTCGCAGTGCACCCTGGAGGCTGAGGCAGGGGAGTGTGAGGTTAATACCTGCCTACTCACTGAGACTCCCTTCTGAAACAGAAGCTAGCGATGCCAGGAAGCAGTGTGCCAGCACAGGCCAACTTGGCCTGCACTCTGCCTCCTGATTGTTGACGTAGTTGCCTTTTGGCCTTTACCATGTCTCGTCTGCACTGTTCTGGACACAGTGTGCAGAGGCAGTCGGGAAGAAAGAGCTGCAGGATGAAGATGCCCAGCACGTCCAGGGTAAGGACATCTGGGAACTCTTTAGGATGGACTGCAGGGAAAGAATGGTGCCATCATTGGTTAGAGGTTCATGGGGAAATCACATGTCAGTCTCGAAGCTTCATTATCCGAGAGAGAAGAGACAAGAGGTCACTTCACCAGTGAATGGATTTATTAACTACATAGAGAAAGCTCTAAGCCACATCCTGTCCTGTCACTCAAGGCTTAAAGGAGATACTGCCAAGGGCACCTTGAATTTTTCACAAGAAATTCAAAATTGCTATGCTGGTTGTGAGATGCTGTACTGAGTACACACACTGGCTGGTCATCTGAAGGGCTTCTTTGCAGTGTGGCCTTCCACACAACAAGTCTAGTCTGGTTTACATGAGAATCCTGACTTTCTTCTGTTAAGATCCAGCAGGCTCTTCAATCCCCCATCCCCGTTTCTCAGTCCTCTCTGAACGTCCCTTGCCTTTTGAGACATATGGCCTCTGCTGGGGTAGGCACAAGCCTGCTTAGGCTAGATAGAGTCTACAAGCAGTGACCTGTCATTCTTGGAGCTGCAGTGGTGGTACCAAGAGCGCTTATGGGGGACTGTGGCCCATCAGTAAACAGCTCTGTTTTAAACAGCTGTGCCCTACTCTTCCAAAGGCCTTGAAACATAAACTTCCTGGAGGGATTTGAAAGCGCCATGGTTGCACAATCCTCTGGTTTCTGTTTCTTCCCCTGCCCCCATCCTTTCCCACAAACTAAATGTACCCTTTGTCTCCTGTGCTGCCTTAGAAACAAGGGATGTACCTCACAAAGGTAACAATTCATTCCATAGGCCACAGTACCCCCAAGTAGATTCCTGTCCTCTCAACCAGGCATGCATGCAAGATCGAAATCTGAATCTGTAGCTGCCTGGAGGTGTGTGTGTGTGTGTGTGTGTGTGTGTGTGTGTGTGTGTGTGTTTTGCTTATCTGGGTCCCACCATCTGTGAGCTTCCCTTACAGCCCATTAGAGATGTGGTTGTTGCTAGAAATTAGGGATGATCTAGAAAGAGACTGGCCCAAACGATCACATATGACTTCTCATTGGTTATTCCAGTGAAGCGTTTGGGATCTTGGAACAATACATTGGAGCTAATCACAACTCTCAAGGCGAGAGCAATTCCCCCTGGTTTACATTTCCTCTTGCAAGTGTCACTTCCAAGTTTATCATCAGCAAGATCCTTTGCTGAAAGAGAGAAGAAACTGGAGGTTTGGGTCCTTTTCCACAGATTATGAAGCTCCCTTTCCTTCTTTGGCCTTATAGAACTATGGACTTTTTGTGGCTTAACGTTGCTGGATTGATTATGTCCAACCTGACTGTACGTTCTCTAAGCGTGGGCCTTGGGTCCAGGCCTTCACTGTGCATGTGCTTGCTGTGATGCTTGCTGTGGCTGAATTGCTTCCAAAAATAGCCATGTGCTTGTCTCAGTCCCCAGGACACTGACCCTTTTAGGCACTAAGTGTCAACTGACAAGAAGTCTGTAGCTGGGGGAGCTTTTTCACGCCCAGCGCACATCCACACACGTGTGAAGCCCTGAGAACTGGAGCCAAGAGGAAGATGAACATTACCAAAATGAGGCAAAACTGCAGGGAATGCGGCGATGGGCTCAGGGCAATGGCACACCTCTGCGCTGATCCCAAGCTGGCACACAAGGCGGAGGCTCATTGTGACCGACTCCGTGCCAGGAGGAATGTACAGGAGCAACAAGGCACACTTTCTGTGCGAATTTTAGACACGGACTTTCACTCTTTTAAGAAAGACTGTGGGGTTTGTGTTGGTTGAAGGCTTTGCTGTTGCTAGACCAGGTGGGGAAAGCATACCAGATGTGCCTGGAAATTCTGTCCATAACTTTGGCCCTTAAGACTCAAGCTCCAAGACAGGATTTCAGTATATGCACACACACACACACACACACACACACACACACACACACACACATACACACATATTTATACATATAGGTTTCTGTATGTAAAACTCTCATGAGACATGCTATTTTGTACGCTAACTTTAAGATTAATTTTAAGATATTCGAAGTAGATATCTTTCCCACGTAGTCACCTACTACATTAAATAATGTCATTTCAGATCCAGTCCATGATAACGATATCCTCAGTCATCCCGGCTCGTCCCTGTAATCCCTGCAAGGACTTGACTTACAGGAGCCTTTCAGAGATGGACCCGCTGTGTTGAACACAGAAAAGAACACAACAGTCTATAAAGGCCCGAAGAAAAAAAAAAGAATAGCTGCTTTGTGCATGAAATACTTTATCCGTGACTCACTTTTTGCCCAAAATATATCGAAGTGAATCCAAAGTAAATGCTATGTCTAACATGCTGGCTGTGCTCCTAAAGCTCTAAATGTCCGTCTCAGCAGAATGCACAGTGCATTAAACATCATTAATCATAACACTGCTCTCTCCCACTTCACTTGGGGTCCAGCTCCACAGGGTTCTCTTCAAGGCTAGCTCACAGCATCCTGCTTCCCCTTCAACTCGTTGGCTCTGCTATGATGCTTTTAGCACTTTCTGCCTTGTATTGTTCTTGGCAACTGGTTCAGGTATGCGAGTTTTTTTCTTCAGTATGATTTCAAAAGTCAACAGGAGACAAGCTTCTCATGACTCTGCTAACCCACCCCAGCTCTAGCCCAGGGAAACGCTCACTGACTAATTGGTCATTAATGTTATTGGGCATCCAGTTGGCAGTGCATAGGGCATCTTCTCTGCCTAGGTTCATGAACGAAGCCTGCCTTTGGAAGCCTCACTGGCTGGTAGTGTTTCTTGTCCAGGTGTAGAGCGGTTACCTGCTATGGTACAGCCGAAAGGTTTCGGAGAAGAAGAGAAAGCACAGATGCTTCAAGAAGCTGCTGCTGCTTTGGTGGGAATTATACCTGTTCCAAAGTGTCGGCAAAAATCCCCAAACTGGAGAGAACCAGTATTGTCTGTTCATTGTTTGGGGCTAAAGTGTGGCTATTGATATATTCCATGTTTTCAAAACACAGTATCAAAGCCTCTCTTAGCGTCACACCAGTCCTCTGCTCTTAGTAGCTTAGGGGATGACAGTAGGTCTTAAAAGTCCTTCCCTTCCCAGTTCCTGGCTCTACATCACACACCCCACCCCACCCCTTTTTCAAATTTTCTCCGCTCTCAGAACATTCCAAGGCCCTGACCTCCTACCTCATGTCTTCTTGACTTATGCAGCAACAAAAGGTGTGTCCTATTCAGAACAACATACAACCTTCGCCTTCCTCCCATTTCCTCTCCCTCCTTCCTCTCCCTTCCTCCTCCATTCTCCTTTGTGGTTCCTCCCTTCCCTGTCCCCTTCTGCCCTCCACCTCTTTTCTGTTTAATTCTAAGAATGGAAACAATCATTTCACTTTAGGTTCTCTGCATCCATCCCCTTCCCCTTGCTATGCACTTCCTCCCAGGACTCCCCTCTCTTGCCATAGCCAGCTCTTTCTCCTTTCATCTCTGAGGGTGGACCCCCAGCAGAGGTCTTCCTCAGGACTGCCTCATCTAAGGGCAGTCTGTCCGCAATTCCTTGCCGATTTCCTTTACAATATTTGTCATTTCAAATAACTCTACTAAGTAACTTCCATTTTTTTAATGTCTGTCTCTCATGTTATAAAATAACTCATAGGGAACGACTTAGAGGACACAGCTATTTTTTTGACCAGTGCATATTCTCTTTAGTGTGACTTAAAGAACTGCCAGGGAGAAGAGTGTTTAAAGCAAAAAGAAAAAAAAACAAAAAACAAAAAACAAAAACAACAACAACAACAACAACAACAACAACAAAAACACTTATAGGAAACTTTGAGATGCTGAATGACATTCTGATGGTAGAAGGGGTTTTCTTTTCTCTTCGCTCACATGCCAGTATTTTCTCATTTTCCTGAACTGAATGCATATTGCTTATAAAGCAGACTGAAGTGTGTGGTCATTATGTATCTCTGCCCTTGTTAACCACACCCCACATTCCAGGGTGAAATGTTCTCAATCTAGAACATTCCACTTAGTCAGCCCCAGTAGAAAGGATCAAGGTGAACAGTGGGCTCAAGCTGAGTGCTTTAACTACTCGTTTAGCAATGGATAATTAAGACAAGGACTCCTCCTGCCCTATAGTCATGAGTATTTGAGGTGAGAGACTTGGCTACTCTGGTGCTTTTGAAGAATGGACCCCATAGGCTCATATGTTTGAATGCTTAGTTATAAGGAGTGGATTAGGAGGTGTGACCTTGTTGAAGGAAATGTGTCATTTCTTTGAGGTTTCAAAAGCCCATGCCAGGCTCTCTCCCACGCGCTCCCCCCCCCCCCCCAAGTCAGGATGCAACTCTTAGCTATTCTCCAGCACCACACCTAACTGCCGCCATGCTCTCTGAGGTGATGGTGAGTGGACTAAGCCCCTGAAACTGCGAGCAAGGCACCAGTTAAATGCATTCCCTTAAAAGAGTTTCCTTGATCAAGGCGTCTCTTCACAGCGACAGAACGGTGACTAAGACAGCTGGTCTCCTGTCTATGTCTCCTAAGACAGTCATCCTTAGTGACACACAGGAAGAGATGGAGAAAGCATGGCTCATCTACAGGATGTAGGAGAATGGAACTGACCCAGACAGCAAGGCAGGAAGAGAGAATAGACAGGCATGTGTGTGTGTGTGTGTGTGTGTGTGTGTGTGTGTGTGTCCAGCTTTCCAATACTTAGGGGGACTCAGTGATATCCATATAATTTACCTTTCCACACTTGGTCACAGACACACTTTAGATCCTTAGTGTGGAGCCTTTTTATGACAGTGCCTGCTGCTTGCAGGAAACTCCTCCCATTAAAACAAAGGCAAAAACAAGCTAACAATTGCATTCAAATTAATGTTTTTATAGAATAAATAAAAAAAGCTAAGCACACACATTTATTTTGGTGTCCCTTTTAACTTTCCAAGTTATCCCAGCTCTTCTACAGCCTTTATGGAAGACGAACATTACTGATCAAGACTGTGACCTGTTCGCCTCAGCAGAGGTCTCTACATGTCTACATGACTATTGCACGGGAGATCCTGAGATTACAACGCCACCATTCTCCTCTCAGCGCCAAAGAACAATCTGGAAATGAACCTTCTATGGGAACTGTGTTTGGACAACTGACGATTGTAATGTGCAAACTGGTTTGGGAGCAATCACCCAGATACAGAGGCAAGACAAGCTCTTTAGGACCCTCAGGGCCAGGCTCATCGTTAGCTGGATCCTGTGAGAATGGAAGGCTGTGTTTAGAAGGTAGGTTGGCACACTCTCTGAGAGCTCCGAACATCGCCTTTGATGTTTCTTGGCATTGATGTTGTCACCCTCTTGAAAGTTTGGGAGAAATGTTTTTCTTATAGCAACTGTATCCAAGTTCAGTGTAGAGTGTTGATGTGTTTTCTCTGTTCTAAGCGTCAGTGAGAGGAGGAACTGAACCATAGGGACAGATGTTCTGACGGAGACCTCAGCTCTCCAGTCTGCTTCTTTTCACTTCAAAGACACGTCTGAGCGGGAGTCGCCTAATTGGTTCTATGAAACATGAAGAGGTTTGCAAAGGTACTTTGTTATGATCGAAACAAACGAAACCCCCAAATCTGTACTTCAGGTAAGTTAGGTCTTTTAGACCAGAAAATGAGACCCACGAGCAGATAGAAAGCCGCTTTGTTTTCCAAAAAAATGCAAACTTTTTCTGGGAAAACACTACTTGTCATGTGTTCATGGGAAGTGTTTCTTGATCATCTAAACGACATTAAATGAGAGACAACGAAGCCTCCGTACTGCCTGCAGTAGAGGTATTTTTTGAGATGTTGTCTTATGGTGATACAAATGCCCTAGCTTTGATGTAACCTCCTCAGTCTGGTAATTACAGGATGGAAGTTGATTTCTGTACCTGACAGAGTCTAGCTCTTCATGTGTGGCCAGCTTCTTTGAAGAGGAAAGAAAAAAAATTAAAACCACCTATATTGAAAAATAAATCTTTTTAACGAGCGAAAATGAAACCAATTTTCTGTGTCAAAGCAGTAGGCCGGGAGTGCGAGGACAGTGAGGGTCAGCAGATGCTGCTGGGCTTCTTGAACTTGTCTCCACACAAGAACACAGTACAGTGCTTCTCCATGAAGTGTTTTGAAGATGAACGTGATTGAACCGAACTAGCTCCTCAGACCTCATTCTGCATCGTTCCTTAAATGAAAACTGCACCGTGTGTCCCTTGGTCTGCTTAACATATCTGGGGTACAACTTGGGAATCTTAGGATCCTCAAAAGTCCCCTAGCTGTTGCCTGTATTTGCCGTTTAGACGTGAGTGAGGCAGGAGGTACATCATCCACCACCACCACACAAACACACCAGCTTCCACCTTGTGAACTGAGGACTAAGGCCACTGGGAACACACACTTCTCCGCTGTTCCCTGTGTAATTAACATTGTACCCACTTGCTGCATTTCCGGAGGATAAAATGCCTCCTGTCCAGATCCCTCATCAAACCAGAGTCCTGCTCCCTGACTGCTGTGTTTGGTTTGCTAGCATCCAACCCCAGCCCACAGCTCTCTGGTGGGCGAGGAGATGCCCAGTGGAGAAGGGAGCTTGCACAAGCATGAAGACCTGAGCTTAGAGAGCCAGATGCATCTGTGCACATCTGTAAACCCAGTGCTGTAAGGGGCAGAGACAGGATGATTATTGTTGGGATTTGCTGGCTGCCAGATGAGAGAGAGAGAGAGAGAGAGAGAGAGAGAGAGAGAGAGAGAGAGAGAGAGAAGATATCCGGGAGATCTGGGAGATCCTGAGAGTGGAGAGTGTCGGAGCAGCGCACGTGGGTGTGCACACCTGACACACGGAATGCAAACACAGCTGTCTCCCTCCTAGAGCAGGTGTATGACCAGCATTCTGCTTTTCAGTCCCGCTGCCAATGTTTGACTTCCCTTGTGCGTTTAATATCTTGTAGTTACACTTGCTATTGTGTCTTTTTCAGTCCCCCAGCAAAGTATCATTTTGTCTTCTGATGCCCCTGGGGCAATTTATTGTTCTGGTTCAGAGCTCAAGCTAAGGCATCAGGGACTGGATTCAAGTCTTTACTCTTCTCTCCTCAACACTGACAATGGAGAGGCAACACGGTGGAGTTTGCTTATTCCCTCTTTTGCTTAGTTCGCCTGATCCATAACCAGGATAAAAACTTCAACTCGGTAGATGTATGAACAGACACTCAACTGTGACAATGTCTATAAAATTTACAGTTCACACTGTGGCAAATAATAGAATATTAATAAACATAAGTATGATAGTGTGATACCATAAAGATACAGCTAGTCCCTGCCAAGCCTCCAGCAAGAGGAGAAGGGCTGCAGGCTTGTATGTACACAGGTGGCTAATTATTTGATAAATTCCATATTCATAATGGAGTGTTCATAAGAACCAGACAGCCAGGACCTAGAGAGTGTTCGGTCAGCGAGTACTGGGGTAATCCGTAGAGGTTGGCAAGGCCAGGGAAGGCTAGAATTTCCCCTCCCTTTCTCTCCGAGAACTCCCATCCGGCTTGTGTATCAGCACCCTCTATAACAGCGTCTATAACAGGTTTGTATATATGCTTGTTGGGTTCTAATGAGCTACTCTATCTAGTAAATTAATAGAACCCTAGTTCAGAGTCAGATCATCTCAAAACCTAGGACACAATTTTAGTCTTGTGACTGGCATCTGAGGTGAGAGGTAGCCTTGTGGGTCTGAGAGCTTAGCCTGTGGTGACTGGTGTCAGCTCCAGGTGGATTTGGTTGGTACCATGTTTATCTAAGGATCCTTGGGTTGGAAACTTGCTCTGCTCCGTTAGCTAATGCTCTGGTGCGAAGAGATAATGGGATGCTGAGACAGAAACTAAGGTAGTTCTTCTGGGTAATCTTAGGAAGGGGTTGTGATGGAGAGAGAAAGCCTAGCTTTTACTGCTGGCTAAGTTCCACTCCACCTTGAATGTTCAGCCTCCAAAAGTGAGCTGGATACGCCACTCCATTTCTTTCTACATTACCCAGCCTTGAGTGTCTTGTTACAGAAATGAAAAATAGAGAAATACAGTTGGGGTGTGTGTGTGTGTGTGTGTGTGTGTGTGTGTGTGTGTAAAAACTCTCTCACATGTTTGGTGTTCAAAGTGTTCTGTGATCAGACTGGGGCAAACACTGTGGTTTTTCCTAACTTCACCATTCAGCTATTGTCTGTATGCAGCCTCTGAGTGTCTTTCTGAGGAGTGAGTAAACAGAGGGAAGGAGAGGGACAAATAGCACCGGTAGAGTGGTACTCCACGGATGGCTGTCTCAGTGAATCGGGGCTCCCTTATCCATAGCATAACCTATGGTGGATTCTTGCAGTTCTCTACCTTGGTTTCTCCTCTTTAAAACGCACAGATGTGGCTCAGAGATAGAAAGTTGGACTAGCGTGCTTGAGGTCCCAGGGTCGATGCCTAGGATCTCCAAAAAGGAGAAATAACTACATAGTTATCATAAACTTAATGCAAAATTAAATTAATATATGTAAAGTTATTAAATAGCCTTTGGTACATAGAAATCTCCCAGCAGCACCAGCTACTATTATGGTTATACGTTCCTTTTGGCAACCTTGAGAAAGGTTATATATATGTGACAAAATATGATCCTAATAAAAGTTTCAGCAGTCGCTGGGGAGATGGTTCAGTCAGCAAAGAGCTCAGTCTGTGGGCCTGAGGACCAAATTTCATCCTCAGCACATATGTGAAAAAGCTGGGCACGGTGGTACTAGCTACGAGCGCCAGCTCTGTCTGTGGAGCAGCCGTGTCTAATTAGCGAGCTCCGGACCAGTGAGACCCTGGAGCTGCACCTGAGGCATTGCACGTTAGGTTTTCCTTTGCCTCCACATGCACAAGCACACACATGCATATGCCTCTCTGCCGTGCAGTGTGACCTACACACACACACACACACACACACACACACACACACACACACACACACACACACACGGTGGCGGGGGAACTTGATAAATATTGCCTGGGCAATAGATTTTTTTTTCTGAATATTTAAAAGCCATGCTCTTTACCAAAGTGTATTCACTTGGGAGAAATTTGTACCTCAAACACGGGGTTATTTCCAGGGAAACACTGCAGCGACAAGGAGGCCCTCGGGGATTGTACAACAACAAAGTCTCAGTCAGGCCAGGCCTAGAATGATGGTGAGGAGTGAGCTCAAGAAGACGTAGGAAGGCTTCCGGGCTTAGAGACCATGTGAGAAAAGCATGAACACAGTGTTTCCAGCAGGGCAGTGACATGATCTGCTGTGGACGTTGTCTTTTTAGACAGTTGCTCTAATGGACTAATGTGTGCCATAGATGGGACAGTTTAGGCCCAAAGACCAGTGAAGTCTCAGCACTCAGGGAGAGTTAGAATGAGTCTTGAGCTAAGTTTCTGTGAGTGAACATTGTACTACCCCTGGGGATAAACATAGCAACCAGGAACTTAGTGAAGTGGTTAATTATATGTCAGATGTGTGTGTGTGTGTGTGTGTGTGTGTGTGTGTGTTGAAGGACAGAGAGAGAGAGAGAGAGAGAGAGAGAGAGAGAGAGAGAGAATCAATTAAGCCCAAATCCACGTTCTGGATTAGTGCCTAGATAGAAGTAGGTCTCATTCACTGAGGAAAAGAATGCAGGGAGAGGATTGTGTTTCATGACTACAGTGGGTGGCAGCCAGGCAAATGAGGAGCTCAAGGTCGGGCATGCTGAGTCTGAGATGCTGGTGGGGTGTGGAAGTGGCCGTATCCCTTTGCTGGCTAAATGTTTGGGATGGTTAGTCGGGAGAGAGCCCTGGATTCTTGATGAACAGAGTAGACTCACTGAAGGAGTGGCCACTGCTGAGAGGACAAATAGGAGAAGAGCAAAGGGGGTGGGGTGAAGCCAGGGACAGCAAAGGGATGGGTGAACCCGCGGCTGTGAACCAGAGACTCAAGGAGTGATGGGGGTTGAATCAGAGAGAGGAGATGAACAGCTGAAAGCATCAAGGTGAAAGAGAGCAGCCTCTCCAATAGTGCCCTGTCACCTGTGGCAAGGCCGAGCCCTGTGTGATGTGTGTATGCTTGGTAGTGATTAGGGGCTTAAGCTAAAAGCTTGACAGGAAAGAGCAGAGCGGCTGGAGGGACTAACAGGGAGGATGCTGTCTGGTCACTCCTCTTTAAAATATCCTCATCTGACTTGTACCCTCCTTGGCATTTGGAGGTAAACAGTTAAAATGTTCAGGTCCACGATCCTGTTATTCTGCCTAACTCCATCCCTTGATCTTATGCTCCCTCCTCCCACCTGTTACCTCCTCTTCTCTGGCACAGTAAGGGATATGAGATGCTGTAAGCCTTTCTTCAGACTCTAAGTGGAAGGCAAGAAACTTGCCTGGGTTCGGAGTAGATTGGTGGGGTGCTGGCATTAGCAATAGGGACTTGAACACCCGTCTGAAGCAGAAGAAACAGGCAAGAGGCCAAGCGATGAGAGACATGGACACCAAGAGATATAGGTCCTGAGCTCAGACATTGTTCTTGGTCAGGATTTATTCCTAAATGAGCAAAGGTATACAGCCAAATACTGTTTAGGGAACAAAAACCCACCCCAGGGGAGCCTCAAAAGAGTAATGGATGCCGTGGATGACTTCTGTGGAAATTTCTACAGCACATAGCTCTTTCAGAAACCAAGGGACAAGAAAAACCTGTTTCCAATAGTATTGTACCTGATCATAAAGACCAAAGGTATCAAGAAGCACCAGGATTGGGTCCAATCATTTGATAAATTAAGGTCACATATGGGAATTGCTTTTGACCTGACAGTTTTGTGCCACTGGATCAGAACCTATCATTTTCTCAGTCAAAGACAACATAATCAGATGGGGAACAATTTGACAACCCTTGATCTATCTTTGCATCAATTCAGATCACTCTCCATAATCTGAATTCACCCAGCTAGTGCACATCCATTCAGTTCTGGCTTTTTATATTTCTAAACTTTCAATGTCATTTAGCAGCATTATTTCCCCCACGAGAGCAAGTGCTACAGGTGTCGTATCCCTCGCTACAATCGGCGATAGAAAGAGAAGTGTTTTCTTTCTTTTTTCCCCTCCAAATGACCTTTATCCATCCCTAGCAAATTCATAGCTTTCTGACAGGCGACAATACGGTCAGAGGCAGACGTGATTTATCTTTGTATGTGGCTTCTCTGTGTGCACGTGTGTGTGAACGTTCCTCATCCCCATTGTCTGACTTCTTTTAACTGCGCTCTGATCTCTAATCACAGTTTGGAATCCACCCGAATTTTCCAGCTGTGGCAGCTGAAAAAGCTGACATCGAGGCACCGAGTTCTGAGTCACAGAGACTGAACTCTGCAGAGGAAATGGCACCTTTTCATTGGTGCGCAGATGAAAAGATGTTGAATGTGAGTTTTTTTTTTAAACAAGATGCTGCATGCATGTAACCTCTCTGTGCTTGAGAACGACACTGCCTCATATGCTGGCCATCTCCTCCATAATTAAAGAAAGGGCTTTGAAAAGGAATAGATGTGTTTGATTTTTACAGAAAAACATTATTCTTGCAATTCAGAGCCCCCAGCTCTCTGTGCCCAGTAGCCAAGGCATGGAAATTGTTCATACAAATCTTTCAGGAGGCTCTCCGGACACATTTTTCTCTGAGGAAGAAAAAAAATCTAATTTCTTACAATTTTCCTTATGCGTCCATCACAAGTTTAGGTCTTTTTTCTTTTTTTCCCCCTTAAGAAGTTTCTATAGCAACAATGGCCCATCACAGAGGGCCATTCTATCCCTTGAGTATTTATAAATTCGGTTTCTGAAACCAGCAAGTCTCTCTGCTACATGGAAGGCAAAAGGAAAACATCAGTCTGTGGGTTGGAAAAGATTGGGTTAGGAGTGGTGTCAACAAGTGATTTCTAAAACATGGGAAAGCATGCAGAAAGCTGTCCTTCCATTTCCCGAAACAACTCAGGAAAAGAGAAAGGAGTTTGCTCAACCCCTAATTCCAGGCCGAAGTTCCCCACCGAGGGAAGTCAAGGCGGGAAGACAAGCTTGCTTGCTATTCCACACACCATGACCTCCACAGAAGGAATTCACTGCACAGCCAAAAGTTGCAAGAACCACAACGGATGCCGCTGCTGCTACCTGGCTTGTTGTCTGGCTTGCACTAAGCTTTCTTATGGTTCGGGACCACTGGGCTGGGCTGGTCAAGATAACCACCTGTAGATATCCCCAGGCAACCCGACCAGGCAATTCCTCAACTGAGGTTTTCCTTTCAGATGATTCCAGGGTACAGCAAGTTGACATGTACAAATAACCAGCACAGAAGCCATGTGGGTATATAGTCCTGGGGCTTACCCTAACCTAAAACGAACAGTAAGGAGGAAACAGGACCCTGGTGTTTCTAGATGTGGGCCTGAAGATCAGGCTTCTGATTAGAACTCAGTTACAGGGACCACTATGTGGACCAGAGTTTGCCATCTTCAGGAAGTGGCCTTGACCTCTCTGGTCTTGGGCTCTGGAGTCTGTCTACTGCCCGGCTTTGCTAGAAGCAGCTGGACCAAAGAGCTGAGTGTGTCACTCGTGTTCTTGTTTTCCCTCAAATGTCAATAGGAAAAATGCCGCACAAGCATGCTCAGAGGTCTGTCTGCAGTCTGTCAAACTGACCCTTAACATTATCCTGGGGAGTGAAGGAGATACAATGTGATACCCTAGAACTGAAGGAGGAAGCCAAAACACCCTTCTGGCCGTCTCTTACAGGGAGCTCCTGACCCTCACTTCGCTGCCTCCCCCTCCCACCATTATCACACGCCTCACGTGCGTGTGCTCTCCTCAACCCTTCCTCCCGTAATCTTAGCAGACTTAGAGGATAACCTGTTGTACATCCCCAAATTTGGTCCAACTCATTGATTTTGGTAACCTAAGGAGCATCCTGGGCCTAATGGGACGTGTTCTCTGACCAAAAACTAAGAGAGCCGAGCGCAAACGTGTCAGAGCCAGTGAGCCGGCTGCTGTGGAGAAGGCTGTTGTGTTCCTCTGTGGGTCTGACAGCTGAGGGAAAACTCTGTGCTCTGCACTGTGGGCACATTCTGTTTGAATCATGGAAAATCAGACAGCAGTGCCCAAAAATGCATAGTATCTGTGCTCTTCTTTTATGAATAGTCTAGGTCTTCCTTGCCGTTCCACAGTGCAAACTGAACCATGGCGTTTCTAGAAAATGAAGGGGACATGTGGGGTGGGGGCCAGGCAGCAGAGTACAACGGAAGTTCCTTAAAAGAAAAAAAGCCATATAAGCCATACGCTTCCTCCCCTCTCTTCCTGACAAGCCAGGGTCTCATGCTTGACACGCTGTGCAAAGCAAAGCCTACATGACGAGAGTGCCACCACCTGCATCGCTTGACTTTAGAGCATTAGTTACTTCAGGCCTGTACTCTAAAACACTTTCCTTGACTACTTAAGCCCTTAGGAAGACATATCAGCTTGTTAACTGTGAGCCTCTCATTCTTTCATGTAAAACTAAAACCCCAATTCTGAGGCAATTCTTCCCCTTCAACTGAACTCTTATTTCAGTCTCCCACCAGCTTTTCTGACGTGGCTTTGCTGCAAAGCTAGAATGTCATTGTAGATTGAGCCACTCAGCCTAAAATTAAAATTAAAATTAAAATTAAAAAAGAATTGATCACAGGCTGAAGAGATGGCTTAATGGTCAAGAGCTCTGATTGCTTTTGCAGAGGCTCTGAGTTCAGTTCCCAGACTCACACATGGTGGTTCACACTTCTCTGGTTTCCACAGGTACTAGGCAAACACACAGTGCACCTACATACATGTAAGCAACCCTCTCATGTATAAAACAAACATTAACAAATCCTGTTTTCGTTCTTTTCTTTTTGGGGTTTGGGTTTTGTGACAGTTTCTCTCTATGAAGTTCTGGTTGTCCTGGACCTTCCTGTATAGACCAGGCTAGCCTTGGAACTTGCTGTGTAGACCAGGCTGGCCTCACACTGAATTAACAAATCTAAGAAGTTGACAGACCATTTCAAGCGTTGTAATGTTTGAAAAAAACTAAATGAAATAGAGAGAGGGAGTACTGAAGCAGATCACTCTCTGTTCAGACTTTGCTCTGGGGCAAATGATTTTCCAGAGGGAGACTATTTGCCAGTCTTGGTGAGGACTCAGATTTTTAACTACTGGCATCTGGAGTCATCTTTCATTCTCATCATTCCCTCACCCTCCTCCTCTCCCCGCCCACACCTGACACTCCCATCAACCCATATGCTTTTGAAGCCATGATTCCAGCTCTCTGTGCCTTGGCCTTCTTGGCTTATCACCTCGAGCACTCACAGGTCCTTACGTTACAGATGACGTCTACAGTTGCCTGTGTTGATGGACAAGCCCTGAGTATTTTTAAATATTTATTCTTTCAGAATTTGGTCTCACACATAAAATACACTTGGATCATAATCTCTTATCTTCTAGCCCCTCCCCCTCCCCCTCCCCTTCTTCCCAACAATGTCCGTGCTCTCTATGCCTTTCCTATCTGTTTAGTGTGGCCCACTACAGTTCCTAGGATTGCCTGCGTGAGCGTGGGTGGTAGGATTGTTCAGTTGGGCAAGGTCATCTCACCAGTGGCTACGCCACTAAAGAACATGATCTTGGTTCACACAGCAAGCACCCACTGCCTACATCTCCTCGGGGACGAGTGGGAGCTTATGGGGAAAGCCCCCAGATATTCTTAGAAATCAAGAGGTAACATCTAGAGTTTCACTAATCAGAAAGGCTCCCACCATGAAAAGGAATTGAGAATACTGGAGTTTTGACTGTTTCCTCTTGTCTTTACTGGATAGTGCTGGGGGTGAGGAACAGCTCAGTGGCAGATATGGGGGGTCCCATTCAGTGTCCTTGTCAAGATATGCAGGGCTAGGTTCATCCCCCAGCTAGCTTGACAAGGCTGAAGCACACCTTCAGGACAATACAGAGCCAGTGAGTCTGATCTTAAAATGGCAAAGCAGCAAATGGGAGGGGGGTGGAGCAGGCATGCAACAGGAGGTGGCACAAAAGCCATAGCTATTAGGATCCAAAGTGTAGCAGAAGCAGATGTATTATGGGAAATCCAGGTGTTCTATGACGTTCTGACTGGGGTCCATGGGCTCACAGGTAGGTCAGAACTAAACATTTTACTCAGGGGGTCGATAAGGTTGAAGTGGGGACATTTGCTTAACCACAGGCATCCTCCAAACAAGCATGGACCAGAAATTAAACAAAGTAGATGGGCAATGCGTGCGTCACATATTACCCTGGTGAAACCTGGCCCACACAAGCAACCTATAGGCACTAGCAACTATGTGTCAGACTATCCTATATAGAGAAGATTTTGTTCTCATAAACTGCAAGGCACACTCATGGCATCTACGGAGTCACTGGCATGGACTAGGACAGGATGACAATGGGTGACTATAAACATGTCTAGAAGTGATTGGTTCTTGGGGAAAATGCACAGTGCATTAAGGAGCAAGATTTAGTGGGGTGGTCAGAAAAACCTTCCTGGAGGCTGGGGTTTGGGGACAGGTGCCAGTCTGCAGAAAGGGCAGCTACAAGTTTGTCGGGCTTTGGGGGCTTGGGGCCTGGGGAGGCAGAACAGACTACTTGCTTTTCTTGCTGGAGGCCGATTGTACGTTTTGTCTCTCCGTATGCTGCTGTGAGAGCGCTCGAGGACATCTGTATTCTACATGCTTTTTATTCCTGGTCAGATTCTCTCTCTGTGAATGTATCTCTTTTGACTGGGTAGGTTTCTGACAGGTACTCGAGATACAGCATATGCCACCCTACGGGGATGAAAAGCCAGAGACGGCAGGCACTCTTGGGGAAGAGCCACACTGTAAAACACAATTCTTATTCATTTAGCCTCCCTTAAACTGGAGCAGGACCCTGCCAGCCAGCCCACAGCATAGTGTACCTTTCCTGTGTTCCATGCTGCCCTAACAGCATAGCAAGTAGGAGGTCCTGGCTTGTGTGTGCAATTTGGAGACAGGTTTTGTGCTCAGCTGCTAAGCCTTCTGGTGTTCAGCCATGGGGACATACGGTGCTGAACCCTCAGAATCTGTAGGATTGGGAGGAAGAAGGTGGAAAAAATAAAATGGGTTTCCAAATTGCTTTCACCCAGTGACTGACTCCTTTAGTTTGAATGCATTCTGCTTGGTAGGGTGTGGTACTGATCCCTAGGTTTATGGAAAGGAGAAGAGGCTTTCAGACTCAGCTTATCAGTGTTAGCCACTCAACAATGGCTGCGTTAAGGGCCTACTAAGTACAGCGTGCTGTGGTATTGTATAAGAGAAACACAGAGAAATAAACAGGCGAGGACTAATGAACTGTTTTTAGAAGAACAAAGGCAAAGCTGTCAGCAAGTAGTTTGTAAGTAATAACAATGTATGGTGAGCTGAACTGATAGCCATTCATCAAGGTATCTGAACAGATTGCATTGGCTGCAAAGGGTAAGGCCTAACCTTCACACATACGATAGCTCACAGACAATGTAGGATAAGCTTGAAGTAAGAGCAGATGTGAGAGCAGGGCATTCTAGAGGGAAGAGAATTCAGAGAAAATGAGGAATAAAAGAAAAGAAAAAAATAAACAACGGTGAGGTGTGGATTCAAGGCTAGTTCTGCAAGTTCCCTGACTTCACCGCCTGGCCATGGACTTACTGACGCCCCAGAGCATGCTCTAGCATTGGCGCATCTTCAGCAGGCACCTGAGCGAGGGACGAGAGCGGAGGAGTGCACGTAAACAAAGCTCGTGAAGAACAGTGGAACGTCTGTCTCCTCGCCACCTTGACATCACGTCACCCTTCTCTTCGAGAAGCTAAGACTCTTAGAAATTAAGTGGTCTGAAAGCTTCCAGAATCCAACTACATCCTGTTGCCAAAATTACCTTTCACCAACAGCGAGTAAACTCTGTGATTGATGAATAACAAAAGTTATAATGAGTCTGGACAAGACCTAAGGAGGTTAGCCTAGGATGTCACCTTTTGCCAGTCCATCCATCCCAGAGAGACTCCCACTGTCTTCTAAAATTCATACCAGAGACTTCTACACTACTCTCACTATGCCAAGAATTAACATTGATGACTAAGAACTGCCATTATGTGTAACTCACCCAACAACTGTGAAATCTATGTTGTGAGACAGACTGTGTAAGTAGAGTTGAGTTACAGAGGATCCTCGAATGCAGGAGGTGAGCAGCCACCGTGGGATGACGGACAAGGTTTTGAATAATAAGGGTTCTAGGAAAGCACACTAAACTATGTGCTTCCGGGGGGGTTAAGGTTGACTTCTCTAGCTTAAGAGTCATGAGGCTAGCACACTGCCTAGTATGTGGATTAACTCCTTAAGAAAGGTCTGTTGTGCTGGGGAAGGCACAAAGGCTAGAAAGAAAATGGTGCAGAGGGATGGGCTCACAATGAGCAATGAAGGGACCTTGTCTATTGTGTCTGAAAGGACAATGTAAGGGTGATACAGTCAAACGTCCTTCCTCTCAAGTACTCCTGCTCCAGGACAAGTTCGTTTGTTACATTCTTGCCCTTTTTCCAGATGGCCAGTCGGAGCCAAGGAGTAGACTTTCTGGTTTGCCCCTCTAGGTGGAACACTGTGTCCTCTCTTCTCCAGTGGTTTCTCCAGATCCAAAGGTCATCATCACTCTACGTTTTAAAACATTAATTTTAAGTTGTGTGTATTTGTGTTTTTCTCTGTGGAGGTATGTGCACAGGAATACAGGTGGCTGAGGAGGCCAGAAGATGACTTCAAATCCCCTGGCGTGGAGTTACAGGAAGCTTGAGTTGCCTGCAGTGGGTGCTGTGGACTGAGCTTGGGCCCCCTCCAAGAGCAGAACATGCCTTTAACTGCTGAATCATCCTCCACCCCCACTACTGGCTTTTAAACCTTAATGTTACCAGACTGATTCTTAGAACTATCCTGAGCTGTGGGGACTTCTTAGGCTGGGCGTGGTGAATAAGAGGCCTTAACTGGAGGTGGAGGCTGAGGGTGTGGCTTCCATAAGGCTCCTGAAGGGAGGTGGTTTTCCTGCTTTCTCTGAGTAGAACTGATGCAGTCACAAAGTCCCCAGGAGTGAGAATGGGATGCATAGGAGGCAGAGAGCTGGGCTGATTCTGAGGATGGCAGGGATGTAAGCCCAGAAAGGCCTGTGAGAGCAGGAAAAAACCTGGGAACAGACGCCCTTCTAAATGCACCAGACAGAACATGGGCTGCCAACACACTGTCTGTAGCTCTATTACACAGTTCCGAGTTAATCGCTTCTTTGAAATTCGCACATCAACCAGTTATGTAAGCTACCAGGTACAGCGGGCCACTCAGCGGGTGGCTTTTTCTTATCTTTCTTGTGTAATTAATCGGTTGTGATGGGTTCCACTATGCAATAGGTTTGTCTTGACTTCACAATGCCTCAGGAGCTCTACAGTGCCAGGATTACAGGTATCTGCCAGCACACCTAGCTCAGCTGGTTCTTTCTGGCAATTGACTTTTCTCCTAACACACACTTGTCTCTCTTACGGGACTTTGTGTGTGCCCTTCAAATTCGCTATAAGCTGTAACGACTTTATTTATCTATTAGTTGCATCTATTTCCATTGGAATACAAGTTCCTTCAGAAGACGTAGGCCCTGAATGCACTTACCGTGGAGTCCCTACTGCCTATAACACTGCCTGGTGAACAGAAAGTGGTCCCATTTCCCCAAAGACTCACACCTTCTGCTGTGACTACACTGCAGCTGAGGGAAACCAGAGACCAAAATGGTGGTCGGTGTCCATGAAGATACTAAAGACGGGAGGTAGGATGGAGAGGAAAAGGACAGCACCCTCCCTGACGCAAAGATCCTTCTCCTCCATTTTCCCGAGAAGCTGGAAGCTCAGGTCCCTTACAGAATCCACCATGAAGCTGTCTGGCCTCTCTGTTCTCCTTTTCAACAAGCCTGGCCCCCAGTCCCTTAAGCACTTTGTTTCCTCCCTGCATCTAATTGCTCTTGGATAATTATATCATTAACTCTTTGTAATGAATAATAAAAAATAAATCACGTTGGTGGAGAGCCGTGAAGCAAGATGCCCAAGTGAGCAGTTCTCGGCACCATTCCTTTCCTTCTTTGTCCTCACTCCCTGCTTTCTTGTAACCCTCAGAATTAGAATGCCAGCCAAGTGGGGACACAGAACACGGATATTTAAAGTGTCCCTGGGTGACAATGATCTGTGAGGTTTGGAAATCACTGACCTAGAGGATCAGGATCCTCAGAGACCAACAGGGAAACAAACTACAAAGCACTCATGTTGACTTACTTCTTGCCTCTGAATTGCTCCAGGGAGAGCTTTCTGGCTCCTCAGTAATTTTAGGGCTGGTGCTATGATTTAGAATCCATAGGATGGGAGGATGAGGGGACGGATGTTAGCTGGGAGGGGCCCGCATTCATAACTAATGAGCAACCTGAGTTAGGGAAGTGGGAAGGAGAGCGTGGGTGCCACTCTAGAGCTCAGGCCAATCTATAAGGGAAAGATGGAGCCAGGCACAGGTTCCCTACACTAGCTCTGTAGAGATCCCAAGTCTTCTGTGAGGCCCTGGGAGAGCACGTCTTCCCAAATCACTCCCAGATAAGAAGGTCATGTCCACTGAGCATGGAGCCAGCTTCAGTGGTCTCAGATCTTTGTGAGAAATGAGCAGCCTTCCACGGCTGTCGGCATACATGTGGTTTGTTTCTGACGACACATGGGAAATGTTCAACAGGCCAACAATTATGAGCTCTCTGCTACAAGGCAAGCCACCAAACAAGCTTCCTTCACTAATGGGAAGAAAAGCCGTGGGTTAGTCTGGAGTCTGTCGCTGGCTAAAGGTAAAAGTATTTAACAGGCACATATGCACATGTGTTGTTGGACCAAAATGACAGTGAGTATGTTCCAAGGAAGCACTGCCTTATTGTCTCACTTCCAGTTTAAATCTCAGCTTCTCACAGTCTCTTGTTAGTCACAGTGTCCTCATCCAGTGTATAATCATGACTGGTGGCCTCCACTCTACACACCGAGGTATTCTTCAGAAGAGACTGCTGAAGAAAGGAGGGAGACTGAGGTGCCCTTCATTTTGTCCTCAGTTCATATTCAGGTCTGCAGAGTATTTGACTGACTTAAAAGTGGCCTGTGAGGTGAGAATCCTGCCCTGGTTGCTGCTTGGACCAGCACTGTGTTTTTACAGACAGCCTTGCTTTGGCCTCCTGACTCCCACATTTCTCTGAATGTTAAGATGTCTTTACTAAAATGGAAGATAGTCTATGGAAAGATAATCTACAGGTTTGTGCCCTTCCTGTTCTCTTGGTGGCTCAGCAGGCAATGCTTAACTCTCCTCGTTTTTTTGAGAAGTAGATCTGAAAGCAAGAGGAGAAAAGGAGGCAAGGAAGAGAGTTGTCTAAGAAAGGAGGTAGGTGAAATGTGGATTTGGGGAATCGACAACTTTGTTTTTTGTTTTGTTTCTAAAGAAAGTGTAAGCATTCAGTCCTAAGAACTCGATCTCCTAGGCTACAGTAAACCATCGTATCTGTAGGCTCCACCTCTCACAAAGGATCCTGCAAACTCCAAAGCAGTGAATTGGGATTCTGTGCAGCAATGAGGGAAAGCACTCACAGGTTCTGGCCAGAAGGAAAGGATCAGTTCTCCTATTCTCTGTGTGCCCAGTGTCATACTCAGTGAAATGTGAGCTGAGATCTCAGCCAGGGCAGGGAAACCAGACCTCCAGGTCTGCATTATGCATAGTGATATCCCCCATGGCATCGTGCTGGCACAGTTGGTCCTATGGCCACTCACTTGCCTAATGGGTGTGATGCTTGAGAACTTCTGAAGGAGGCCACTCAGAGACCTGAGCTGACCCACAGGGAGCTGAATTCATCCTGTCTAAATCACTCACTGCTAACGGCCTTGCCTTCTATTCTTGGACACGCTTGTGCACAAGGACAATCAAGGAAGATTTTGATATCCAAGATGGTGAGATAGATGCCCATTTCTGACTCTCATGATCTCTTACTGACCTCATGGCTGGAAGTAAACCCTTTCTGGGTTCTTGCTTCACTATACCAGTGCCAGTAGCTGTCCACCCCACAAAGTAGGGACAACGGTATTTTCCGAAGGCAATAAGAGAATTTATGTGAGTGGTATACATGCTCAAGAGACACTGAAAGTCTTTTCCTAGTAACCACATGTCTGCCAGCATCTGCACATGATTGACAACCTCTGAGTCTGGATGTTCCCTCATGTCCTGGTATCTACTAAGAGTTCAGTGATGTTCTGTGAACCAGGAGCAGAATTTACCCCTTGGCTGGGACATTCTCAATAGTCCACGTCACCCTGGTTCTGTGGCCATGTGTGATCCCTCCATATATGCTCATGGCTTCCATCCTGAGGAGGGAAGACTGAATTCTAATATCGTGTCAATTTTAGAGCTTGGTTCACAGTAAGGCCTATAAGAGTGGCTGTGATTTTCTCCAGAATGACTCAGTGGAAAAGGGCAGATAAGGAAGAGTCACAGTGACCCTAATGAGCAGCCCTGATTTGGGCTGAGGAACAGTGTGCTACTCTGAGAAAGGGAGGGAGGATACCACATGCTTCACAGGTAAACACGGGATAGGAGTAACGTCATCAACTGTCACAATCCAGACATGACTGTTGTAATCCTATGGGCCGCTGATTCCCTCCCTACTAAGATGCAGGCAACCCTCCTTTCCTGTCCCTGAATCCCGGCATTTCTGTGTTGGACACTGAGTTAGGGTGGGGAGATAGGCCATGTCTGTCCTTGGTTGGAAGGAGGACTCTATAAACCAGTAATTATGCCATAGTGGGCCTCACACACAAGAACCATCCCCAGAAGAGTGGAAAGAACGTCCAATCTTGACTTTGTCTCTCAGGGAGTCAACTCCAGGTTGCTCCTCCCTAGAGTGTTGACAGTAACACATACTTTACTGAGCAAATATGTCTGAGCTCTTTTAAATGTTTACTGAGATAGGCCTTGGGGCAAAACTCAAGAGGACTCCATTGCCTTCTCCTTATCATTGTGATTGTTGTACACATTCGACAAGAGGGGAGGAAAGAGAAGGGGGAGGGGGAGAGAGAGTGCACATCCGTGTGCACACACTAGTGGAAGGAAGAGGGAATGAAAGGTCACAGATCAAAGAGAATCATGTGGTGCCAGGAATCTCATGCAGAATCCCCCATGTTTCATAGGCGTCATTAAAGTATCAAGTCTATAGGCAGCTTCCTCAGAAACTCCATTTTGGGTTCCTTTCCTCCTCTATGGCTCCTTTCCCTCTTCCAGTTCTCGGGAGAACAGGTGATGCTGATATTTGCCGGCTCCCATCCCTTTATTGGGCCCTGAACTCCCTGTTGCATGGGTCCATTCTCCTTAATTTATCAGTGCCTCTTGATAAAGCCTTCTGCTTGAGGCCATTAAGCAATGATTAAGGAAGAGATGGCCTCAGTAGCTTTTCTGAAGGAGGATAACGACTTGTCCTTAAATAACCCTAAAAAGTCACTGTTCCTACTGATTTCTAGGCATACAGTGAAGAAAGCAACTAACCAGAGAGGAGGAGGGATAGGTCCAGACAAACTTCATGGGTATTCGAGCAAAAGCCCCTCATCTATGACATGGTCTCAGCTACACTATGGAGAGCCTGTGTGAAAAATCACCCTACATCTCCAAATTTGCCTCTTGGGCATTGGTAGGGCAAGGGACATGGGACAGATGAGAACTAGGTGGCTGTGACTGGGGAAAGGCTCCGACCATAACTAGACCAATGTATTCCCTTTCCAGGTCATGTCTGCAGGTTGGAAGATGGAAGGCAAGGTCTCAGGACCCTGTGCTGGGTTATCATTCATGTTAAAGAAATCTAAGTAGATGGATAGTTTCTGCCTGCTCTCTATGGCAGGAGCAGTTTGCATTATTTACGACCCCCAGCAGCTCTTGGCATGTTACTAATGGTGACATTTGAGGCAGTGTGTAAAGGTCCTCCAGAGAGAGAGAGAGAGAGAGAGAGAGAGAGAGAGAGAGAGAGAGAGATACAGTGGGACCCTCAGTCATCTTTGCCTGTACATAGTTCAGAATGGGTTCTTGTATCATATTAGACCCAGAAATAAAATGAGTCTAGCCTTGAGACCAAAGAAGAAAATAATGAGTCCACGGCTTCTTTAAGGGACACCTTAAAGAAAGGTTGAGATCAAAGGGCTTAGGTCATGGTTGTGACTTCCCTGAAGGCAGACTTAGAGTAAGAATACTTTGTGTAGTCTGTGTGTAGTCCCCTTTCATTTGCGAAGTGTACAGGAATTTCCAATCTCATCACCCAGTGGGAATGCGGATTCTAGGCTCCCGCTGGGAAGCAGGAGGAGCCATCCTTCTGCTGCCATGCTGACTCCAGAGCTGTGCCTTTGAGGGACTAGCAGTGTCTATGGGGAATGAGCATCTGCAGTGTTCAGGGGTTTCTGTTGGGAGCTGGAAGACACCTAAGGGCTGTCTCTGTGCTCTAGGGATGTACAGTCCAGTTGCAAAGATAAACTGAGACAAGCATGGTTGTTCACGACCCTCTTGAGAGGCTGAGACAGGAGGATTACTGTAAATTTAATGCAGCAGGGCTATTTGATGAGTGAGGACCCACATAGCCTGGACTACACATTGAGACTCTGTCTCAAGAATAAAAAAGATGAAAATCACAGCAGCTGAGGGAACAGTAAGCAAGCAGAGTCAGCCTTCCAAAGGTGAGGCTTCTGGTGGGAGGCAGAGGCACGCACATCTGTGAGTCTGAGGCCAGCTTGTCCTACAGAGCTAGTTCCAGGTTAGCCAAGGCTACACAGGGAGACCCTATCTCACCAATATCCCAAAAGAAAGTAATTGAAAAGCTTTAGAGGCTGGAGAGATGGCTCAGTGGTTAAGAACAGTGATTTCCCAGAGGATCCAGGTTCAAATTCCAGCACCCATGTTCACATGGGTGCTCACAACTATAACTCTAGTTCCAGGGGAACTAACACCCTCTTCTGGTCTCTGTGGGCACTGACACATACGACGCCAAAGCCCCAGAGGCATAAACATTAAAAAATAATAAATCATAAATGAAGAAAAAAATTAAAAAAAGAAAACACTCGAAAGACTTTACATCAGTATTAAGCAGGTATATATTCCTTGGTCATTACTTCCTAGCCAGTATGGCTTATGATTGATATAGTGTTAGCCGTGAAGTACATATAAGCAATCTGAAGATGGCAAACTGTACAGAGGATTGCATAGGTTATGTAGAAGTGATATGCAAATGTCATGCCCCTTTCATCTAGGGAATTTGAGCACCTCTGGAGGTTGGTGCTTGCCTTGGGAGGGAAGGTCTGGAACCAATGTTCTTTGCACGCTGAGGAAAGAAACTGCACTCTACCAGGGGTCAGATGATGATTTTTTAAAAAGACTTTAAAGGTTTTGTTTATGAGTATATGTTTCTGTGAGTGTGCATATAGGTGCAGTGGTCCATAAATGCCAGAAGAGGGCGCTGGGTCCCCTGGAGCTGGAGTCACCCAATTGTACCCTGAGTGGGTACAATCCATTTAGTGTGGGCAGTGCACACTTACCCACTGGACCATCTCTCTAGCCCTGGGATTTTGTTTTAGAATGAAAATTAAAGATGGCTTCAGGCAGAATATTCTGCTTGAGTCAGACCTTGGAGATAAGAGGACAAGTATCTCAGATGGGCTAGACACACATTATACATACATACATACATACATACATACATACATACATACATACATACATACATACATTCAGTACCACAGAGCCTGTCTCACGGGCAAGGTTCTAAGGATGGAGGGGGAAGACTGAGCGCAGACACAGTCCCTCCCCTTAAGAGCTGAGAGTCTCACTGTGGTCCAGTTCAGTGTGTAATTAGCTGTTACCCTCAATGCTTGGGGAAGCAGCTGAGCCTGCTGATTAGGAAGAACCTCCCAGGAAAGACGCCATCGCGGTGGAGCCTGAAGGATTCCGATATGGGAGATGAGATGAGTGGTGGATCATGGTGCAGGATGGACACCAGCAAACTCACAAAGGAGGGTCAGGGACATGGATCTTAGGGTGAATGGTTCTGACACCACATGATGAGGTTGGCAGAGAGGTGACCAGACCCAGATGCCATAGAGACATTTTGTGGAAGCTGGGAGCTGCTGAGAAGCAACTGAGCTCAACAAGGGTGGATGAGGACAAGGGCTTCCCACTCTAGCAGGGGGTGGATGGAGAAAGAGGGTGGGGCAGTGCAGCCCATTGGTCACAGCAGGCTTGATGTACATACAGGCCGTCATACAGTGCCTGGTGTCTTGACAGCTGTGTGTTCCCATCTACAAAGTAGGGAGTTAGAAGCACTGCTTGTTAACTATTCTATGAAGTTAGCCCTGACAGGTACAAAGTTTCAGTAGGCAAATATGTCTAATTTTTGGTGATTTCTCTTTATCTGTTTAAAGTGGAGAGGTGAGGTTTCTTTCTTTGTTGTTGTTGTTGTTGTTGTTGTTTTCTTTTTGAATACTACTCAGAAAATCATGCTATCAGGTCAGCCTGTTGGTAAGGCCATAGGTTTCCCTTGAGGTGCCATTTCAGTGAATGCCCTGTAAACAGAAAGGCTTCTCTAGGTGGAATCGCACAGTGATGTTGGGCTCCTTATGAAAGGGTTCTGATAGGTGTTGTTTTCCTTTGGGGGTTTGCATTGCATGTTCATAGCTGAGATGGAAAGTTGCCATAGTTACCTGTGAGAACTGATAAACAGAGCAGTTACTGCTAAAAATCTATCTATCAAGGTCAGCTAGACATTTCCAATTGCTGCCAAATGATTTCCGCCCAGGGGAAGTTAATGAAATGTCGAAAAGAAGTTGAAAATAAGGTTACCGTGGACACACTTCGAGTATATTTATGTAACCAGCCATTTGCAAGTGGATCTTACCCGCTGGAAACCCCGCAGTACAAGGCATCTGGAGGGGAAGTTCAGAGTAACAACACATTTGGAGTTTGGCACTGATCACTGCCCTCAAATCCAGCCCTTCATTAACAGCTTCTGTAGAGTGCTAGTCCTCCTCCAGGGGCTACAAAAGCAGACCAAACCTTCCTCGTTAGAAACTTCCTTTCTCGGTCAGCTGTTCTTACTGACTTCCCATCCTGGGGGCCCTCTATTTTCACTGGCAGTGCTGACGGTGAGAGCAGAGCAGACCACTTGCCTTAGA
Organism: Rattus norvegicus; assembly: GCF_021556685.1. Lineage (NCBI taxonomy): Eukaryota > Metazoa > Chordata > Mammalia > Rodentia > Muridae > Rattus > Rattus norvegicus. Next base: position 16,670,523 of record NC_141541.1, on the reverse strand, counting down.
GTGGTCCAAGAAGAGGAAGGGGAGACAGTCACCATCACATGACATCATCTTCAGCTCGGTGCTTGTGCAATTGTTACGTGCATACAGGTCACCTGGAGGTCTGGTTGACCCAGAGACTTTGATTCACAAGGTGTGGGGTGAGGCTACAATCTGATTCTAGAACATTCTCACGAGCTTTCCAAACTGCTGGCTCACAGGTCATGTCTTCGACGGCCAGGCCCCAGTTTCTCTCTTTATGTTGGAATCAAGTTCACTCTTCTTCGTGCTTGGTGCGCATTTGACTTTTCCCATTCACAAGGCTCTTAGAGCTTGGAAAGATGACTCCGCTCTCAGGCCCACCAGTGTGCAGCATAAGGGCTTCCTCAACATCTTTTTAAAGACCCACACTTTCATTTTACAATGACCACACCGAACAAACAATAGATCAGCAAACAAGCATTCAGGCGACATTTGGAGTGAGTGACATGTTTTGTCCCATGGCAAAATAGCATTGATCTTTGGCCCATAGAAAATGCTGGACACCTCTTTGTTCTATGAATTAAATTAAAGCAACACAACATATGTCTTAGCTTCTAACATTCTTCTGATAAAACATCAAGTTATACTTTAAGATTCCAGAAATATTTAATTGCTTTGAAAATCATACCTATTATATATTTGAAATCAACCAACCTTTTGTCCAAATATTATGACCTCGAGATTTTACTTGTCTGTAAGTTAACCTATATATATATTCTCCTCCAATTCTATTTGACATGTTATCAGTCTATTCCTGTGAATGGCAAGTAGCAATGCACTCAGCCAGGGTTGGTTTTATTTCCCCTCACTAGGAGAGGTCAATAGAATGGTTACTAAGATGTCATAAATACCATTGACTCCTATTTCTTCCTGTACCACTCAGGCATTAGGAGACTAAAGAGCAAACATTCTTTTTAGTTGAATTTTAGACCTCGGTAGCCATTAGCTCTAGAGGTCATGGACATTTATACAATGGCAAATATTGCACTGAAAAGTTATATATTTTATTTTATCACACCTTTACATCTGTGCCTATGAGTTAATCTGTATTAGCACATTTTAAAGAGAATGGAATGGAGACTGATGCTTGTTTTCTAAGCTGCCGGTTTGCAAGGTGAGTTCTTTTTGCTATTTATTTTATTTTTAACTTCTTAATACTGCGATCAGGGCCTTATGATATTTTTATGCTTGGGACAGAAATATAGCTGAAAAGCAGGAGATAACATACCACAATGTGCTTAATTAAAGGGCAGCTTTACTTACAGTTCCCGTAGCCTTTTCTCCCCTTTAGAAATTGCCTTGCTCTCTTTCTAACTCTGGAGGAGTGACTCTTCCGGTTCTCTGCTGCCTTCTCCATTTCTGACTGTGACAAGCTCCGCTGGATCAAAGCGGCCTTCAGCACATTGGCTTTCTTTGTCTGGTGCCCAGGGCTGAGGTTCGTGAAACACAGCGCAACAGTGCTTTTTCACCCCCGAGTTGGAGAGGGAGTGGCATTTTCCTGGCCTCTTCTACCACAGTGTCTATGAGAATCCCCCAGCCTGGGATTTCTGGGCCATTTTTAAGACAGACTTTCATGGGTCTCAGGCTGACCTTGGCCTGTATATGTAGTGGAGAATGAGCTTGAACCTTTTGTGCTGCTGCCTCCCTGCCTAGACTTACAGATATGTGTTTACCATGCCCCAGATAGAGGGTGCCGGAGAGCAAATCTACGTTTAGCCATACAACGCAAACGCTGCCAAATGGCCCTTTTGGCTGAATGCATCCTTTTGGATGTACCTGAAACCAAGTGGCCCCACTGGGTCAGGCAATGCAGAGCTCAGGAAGTTTCGATTTCTCGTTTTGTTTTGTTTGTTTCAAGACACAACATAGCTCTGGCCGAACTCACTGTGTGGCCTGGGCTGGACTCAGACTCAGGGATTGGGATTAAGCGCTGGGATTAAAGGCAAGCATCACTACTTAAGCTTGCTTAAGAGGCTTTGCGTTGCTCTTTCCTTCTTTGGATCTCAGAACAGAGGAACCATTTAACCGCCACAGCCACTGTGCAGATCACACTAAAGAGAGCCATAGACCCTGAGTCTGATTGCAGTAACTTTAACATTTTGTTGCCTAAATCATAACAGAACTAAATTTCAGTAACTAATATAGAATGAGAACCAGTTTATGACCAAAGTGTTACTGAACTCACTGAAACGTGGCATCCAAACACGTCCTCAGAGTCAGCTTTCTGACTCAGCACAGGAAGGGACCCAGGACTCATAGATGGACATCTTTTAAAAGAATCCAAGCCATACCGATCTGGGAATCTGTAAAGCAAGCTATGCCTTTTCTTTTTCCTCACCAACAGATCCCTCCTCTTCTCCTTGCAGAATGAGCCCTATAATTGCTTTAACTCACCACTTCCTTCTGACAGATACAGCTACATGTGTATGTGCAATGCACGCACGCATGCGCACACACACACACACACACACACACACACACACACACATACATAAACATGAGTCGGCTAACAACTGACAAGAAATTAAATATTTAAAGATGTTGCCGGTCCTGTAGCTATCACAAGAGCCCAGTTAGCATCTCATGTTGGAAGGAAACCCCCTGATTAGCTCTTTTCTACCTGCCCCCACTGCGCTTCCAAGTAAGGGAGTTTTAAACACACAGTGTTATTTCCAGCTTTCACATGCAATGTTGGGGGGAAGCAGACCTTGGTGAATTTTAAAGTTTCAGGGTTGATAGGCTAATTCCGGAATGGTACATATTTATTTTGCTTTTACATAAGAAAATGCAAGGATTTGATTCTCTTCGGACAGATGACACAGTTCATTTTCCCCTGATAATAGGGATATTTAAAAGTGCACGAGAGCCCACTTTCTGCTCCATTTCCTGTAAATAACTTTACACTCACTTCAAAGCTGACCTTTCACTCAGTTCAAAATTCATGTTGCTAAGAAGTTGCGGAGGGAGGAGTGAATCAGTGGGGGTGGGCATAAAATAACTGTATCGTGTTTTATTTACTTTGTCCTGAACACCTTTGAGGGTCTATAATTTCTGGGGATGTCCTGGCAGGCTGAGTGAAGTGTCTGCCAAAACTCACATCAGACTAGCGCCCTGTTATTTTTTTTCCACTGCTGTTTTAAAAAGTGCCTTTCCGGAAGCTTAGTTACAATAGTTCCCTCCCAGTATCATCAATTTTCCATGAGTTCAGGCAGGCCACAGCATAGATCTCAAATACACAGAAAATTCTACATGGAAACTGGCTTCCAAGGAGAGGAAATTTACATCTACCTACTACCACAGGAAATCTACGAGTTAAGTATAAAATACTAACCAGTGCGTTGTAGAATGAGATCAAGCTAGCCCTACTCACCAGGGGCAGAATTAAAATTATCGTGCACTTGCTTGGTTACTGGAGGGGACCTTTAAAAATAAGACACTCTTCTTTCTGGCCCTTGTTTAAAATTCTGATTCTCAACACTGAAATTTCTTACTATCTCTAACATGCCTGAACCCAAAAAAGCACATCCGAATGTTTTAGGGAAAATTTAATTCTATTCCCTTCTCAGCAAAGCCTTTGAATAAGAGGCCTAAGTCTACTTTAGTCTGTGTGTTTTGAGAACTGAAGACACATTTAGTGGGAGCCAAAAAGAGTTCCTTCACATATTCTAGGCTTTGGAATTCCTTTGTTTCTTGCTTCTCAGATGAGAGAAGATTAACAAGTATTGTGTTGTTAACAGACTCATTGGGCATTCAGGCTCCATTTTAATGTACCATGAATGAGCACAGTGTGTGTGGGGGTGGGGGTGGGGGAAGTCACGGGTAGAGAGAGGGGAGACAGAAGAAGAGCTTGGAGGAGTGGGAAGTGTGGATATTTGTGGTCAATATTAATCACCTAGATGAGAAATATCATTATAATTAATTTATAAAATTTCAGGGCTGGCAAGATGGCACATTAGTTAAGAACACATTCTGTTTTTGTAGAGGACCTGGTTTCCATTCCCAGCACCCACAGGATGGCTCCTAACTGGCTGTAACAACTTCAGTTCCTGGGATTCGATGCCCTTTTCTGGCCTCCGAGTGAACCAGGCATACATTCACATGTACACACAAAACAAATAAACCTTTAGCGAAAGAATGGAGCTAAACCTGAAATATTAAATGCATTGGTCTTTAGTATTTGACAGACACCTTTTTTTAAAAAAACATTAAAATCAAAAGAATCAAAGGCAATTTCTCCCCACGAAATTAACAGCTCCCAGAATTCCAATTCATCAATTGTCTTTATGGCTGGCAGGCCGTTGGTTTTCTGACATCTTATTTTTAAAGAGAATGGGTAGGGGATGGGTATGGTAACTGTGGTCTAACCTGGAAATAAGAAACCTTTCATACATCTCTGCTAATAAACAAGGGAGTGTCCCTTTTGTGTGACTTCAGAACCTTTACTGCCATCAAACAGGGCACATCCCAAGAGGTAAAATGAGGGAAGACAGAAGAAAAGGATTCTGGATTCCACTGAATACCAAGGACATCCATGTTTCTCGAGCCCATGGGAATGTGTTCCTCTGCCAACCTGTGCAAGTACTGGTCCCCACGTGGCCACCTGAGCTCATTAGGGTCTCTGCACCCAGTCTGGTGTTTCTGATGAAGGGCTGTGGTCAAGGGAGTTATTTACGGGGTCTGTAGAAGGGGGCACAGAATGACTGCTCTTTATCTTGTCTTCCAACGGGCTGCTCAGGAAATGTATGGAAAATCCATTGAAGAATGCCCAGCTCTAATGGTTGCTAATGGGAGATGTGAATGCTGTCCCACCCATTGCCCTACCCCTAAGTGGGCAGCCAGCCTCCAGGAGAAGATGAGTTCAGGGGAACTGGTGAAGAGTACTTGCTAGGTGACCTACCAGTGTCATAATGTACCGTCACTTGGAGACACATGAACCAAATGAACCTCTCGTCCACTGTCCAAGGAGGACCTCAAAAAGGGTTCTCTGATAGGAACCAGCAAGGTGCATGAACCCCTCAACCATGAATCTACCTGAAAAATTTAGAATTTACGTATTTAGTGTGTATATGTGCCTCTCTATGCACGTGCACTATTTGCATGCTGTTATCCTCAGAGGTCAGAAGAAGGCATAGGGTTTCCTCGACCTGGAACTATAGTCTGTTGTGAGCCATGGACGGAGACCCTGGGAATTGAACCGGAGTCTTCTGCAGCAGCAGCAAGTACTCTTAGCTGCTGACCTATCTTCCCAGCCTCTTCCTAGGATCGTCATCCTAACGTAGTGCTCCATCTGTCTGACCATGCCCCTTATCTTTACATAGGCCTCTTCTCAAAAAGCATGAAGTCAGCATACTCTTCTCGGCCACAGAGCGCTTCCAAGCAAGAGGTCACAACACACTCTAAAAGATAAACTCTCTTCAGTCTTTGTAAAATGGGACTGATAGATACACCATTTTATATGGCGACTTCCAATAGTCTTGAAATCAGTTCTTTAAAAAATTTGCACCTTTCAGAATCTAGGATGTTGTCTAATGTCCAGCTTCCTCCAAGGAACGTATGCCTCTCCCATGTGCTAACAAACTCTTCTCCATGAACGACCTAGCTTCCTTCCTGCTTCTTTGATAAAATACTCTGACTCAAAGTAACTTGGGGGAAGAAAGGGTTCCTTTAGTCCTGCAGGTTACAATGCATTCCTGAGGGAAGTCAAGGCAAGCCTGCTTGTTCTTCCACACAGTATTACCCCTGAACAAGGGACTTATTCATAGCCAAAGAAACGCAGCAGGAGCTGTGAAGGATGTGTGCTAACTTGTTGGAAGAGCAGTTTATACCCAAGTAGCTTCCTCACGCAGCCCAGGACAACCTGCCTGGTTATGTCATCACTCGCAAGGTGCTAGGTCTTCCCACATTAGCTAATAATCAAGATGACCCCGCCTCCCCCAGACATGTCTACAGTCTAAATAGTTCTTTTGGATGATGCTATACAAGTGGCTCTCAACCTGTGGTCACCACCCCTTGGAAGGGGGATCTAACGACCCTTTCACTGGAGTCATATATTCTACACATATTTTTATTAAAATTGATAACACTAGCAAAATTACAGTTATGAAGTAGAAACAACTTAATTTTATGGCTGGGGTCACCACAACTTGAGGAACTGTATTAAAGGGTCATAGCATTAGGAAGGTTGAGAAACACTGCTCTGGGTTGTACCTATTAAAGCTAAAAAGACAATATGTGCGTTTGCTGTCAACAGTATAACTTTATACAGACATCATATTTATTAGACCACATGTGCTCATATAATTCATCTAACAATTATCACTATAAATACTGGATTCAAAATATTTTCTTTCTCTTGGTATATATAGAGATAAAAACCAAACCAAACAAAATTCTTTCCAACAGCACTACGCTCTCTGACAAGAGTTGCAAGACTCTTACACAATTTTTCCTGATACCTCTTCCTTTTATCACCACATAATCATTTATTGTTTTGTTTTTATTAGAAGACAGCACAGAAGATTCTTCAGAGCTACTCCAGATGACAGCAGAGGCTAAAATGGTAGCAACTGCTCAAGCAGAGGCAAACATGATGGCCTTTGAAGCTCTCATCTCTGTTGTCTATTCCCACTCTTCCCACCCACATCCACTTTGCGATGCAATGAAGACCTGGGTATGTGGGCAGGTAATGACTACATAATTCTATAACTTCAAAATGAAACCCATTGAACTAAGAAAGCCGGGAAAACTTAAGTGAAAAACCTTGAGAACAACAAGTTCCTGGACCTCAGTCAGTTGCTCTGAGGCCCATCATGGGGGATGCTTCTCTTCTTTATGTGTTTAATTGCTTCCTGATTTCATGGATGACTTCATCCCCCTTGATTTCCTTTGGTTTTGTTACAAGTGCCTGGGCATTGGCATGGCTTATCTGGGGCTCCATTAGGCTCCTGGTAAACTAAAAAGCCAGGGTGGAGACAAGAAAAGCAACAGTCTATCTACCCTGTTCACAACAATTCCCATGTTCTTGCCTTGGGCTAATTTCATTATTATTTTTTAAATGTACATTGATGCTTTGCCACATCATGTGTGTGAGAGTGTCTGATCCCTTGGAATTGGGGTTACAGTTGTGAGCTGCCATGTGCATACTGGGAACTGAACCTGGGTCCTCTGGAAGACCTGCCAGTGATCTTAACCACTGAGCCATCTCTCTAGCCCTGCCTTGGATACCACTATTGAGAAATTATATATATATATATTTTTCTTCTTTGCCATTCAATTCTCAGAAAGTTTAAAATCAACCCAGGTAAATGAGGGACAAATTATTCTGGAAACCATGAATCTCACTTCAGATGAGGAGCCGCTGAGATGGATCTAAGCCATTTGTTATGAGAAGATGGCTGGCAAAAGACAAGAGCTTTGGTTTTCCTGGAATTTCTTCTCTCTCTCTCTCTCTCTCTCTCTCTCTCTCTCTCTCTCTCTCTCTCTCCTTTTCTTTTACGAGACAGAGTTTCACTCATCATGTAACCCATCTGACCCAAACCTGTAATCCTCCTGTGCCCTGCTGCTGGTGCTAGAGTAACACTACGGTAGTTTCATTTCCTCTCTGGTACCTGACCACTTCATACACAAGATCCACATACGGTCATATGCAGAGTCCAGAACCTGCTGCACAGAGATAGTCAGGACTGGTCGAACCTGTGGGCTAAAGAGGTCAAAGGAACTTGCCTGGATTCATCTAGTGCAGGAAAGGCCACTTGATGGATAATAACAGAAGGAACACACGGTTTAGGACTTCTGATTCAGAATTAGTAGGTACAGAAGCAACAGATGAAAATACAGGGTGCTCAGCAAAATCTGAATTTCACAGATATAAATCAAGCAACACTGGCCCAGTTTTACTGTATTACTGATGATTTGTATTTTTATGGACAGGTATTCAAGAGTTGAAGCTAATACTAATATGTGGAAATATGGGGTAATAGCAACAGCGTTACTGTCTGGTGGGTACTTAGTTTTGGGTTAATATATGATGTTTTAAGAATATAAGTATGTACCATGAAGTATTTGGGGCATTTGTACCCCAATAACACCACCACCAAATCTGGGTTATTTCTATGGTCAAGTATAATGGTTTGCCCTGGTTTTATTTGGACAATCATGCCAGGAGTCTAAGCAGCTGTCTGGAAGCACAGGTTATAAATTTGTCTGTGAGCAGACAGGCTCCCCCTACTCCATCCATCCTACATGAGTAGCTCTTGGTAGACTTTTGATTTGGTTTCTCTTCAGAATGGGGCTGACTTAAGTAAACCGGATAAGCCAGAGGAAGCCATTGACAGTCCACTTAACACGGGAGTCAAACGACATTCTGAGAACACTTATTCCTTGAGAAGAGGGCCAGGGTACAGTCTGAGCCACTGAAGGAAAGGAAAGGAGAAAGACCTTGGCCTTCATCCTGTCTTCTTCCCACAGTCTAAGACACAGCCAATTCACCTAGTGACCAAGGTCACCAGGGACAAAATAAGCAAATAAACACAACCATGAAACAGTGGAACTTGGGGCTTCTGCAGGGAGCCTGGGAGCTTCTTGACATTAGTGAGTGCAATAATATCACCAACGGTGCTGCCTCTGAGGGTGCAGGCAGGTACTACCGTCATAGCAACCTCCTACGGGCCTCGAGAAAGCTGGCCAACATGGCGGGAAAAACACGGTAAGTAGTCTAACAAGGTGTTCACTTAGTAAACATTTTCTCAAGACCTACTGTGTTAGCATGCCTTGTGGTAGACATGGCAAATGCTACAGTGAAAAGATACGGTACTGTATTATGTATCTCATGGTCTACATGGGAGACTAACAAATGTGTAATCACAGTGTGATGCCTCTGGGGTTCCAGCACATAGGCTGGGTACCTGCCTTTTCTTTGGCATGCTGGAGTAGGTTTCTTGGAGAGATGACTTCTGAACTACCGAAGACCCGCGAGATAATCCAGAGGTAATCATTTCTGTTACTGTGATAAAAGTGCTTGGACAACAATCAGTTCATCGTTTCTGAGAAGTCATAGCACCAGGGGGGTAATAGACCTGGTTACATCACATTCAGAATCATGGAGTGGGGAGATGAATCATATGTGTTCACTTTCTTGCTTGCTTGCTGACCTGTACTCAGCTCAAATGTCAAATCACTCTGATATGGGTCAAGACCTTCTGCTTTGGGAATGATGCTGCCCATACAGACTAGTCTCTCCGTATAAAGGTACTTCATTAAGACAACCCTCACAGACATGCCCACAGCCAAGTCACCACAGACAAACCCTAGTTCAGACTCCTCCCAACCGTGTCAAGTGGAAAGTGTTCGCATCACATAAAATTCTCCTAGATAATTTCTTTTGCGATTAATATGTTAATTTATTTTATGTGTATTTACACTGTTTTGCTTTTCTGTCTATCTATGTATCACATATGTGTCTGGTCCCTGCAAAGGGTCAAAGAAAACATAGGATTCCTTGGGGTTGGGGTTACCCAGCTGTGAGCTACCATGTGGGTACTGGTGATCAAAGCCAGGTCGTCCACAAGAGCAACAAGTACTCTTGGCTTCTGAGCCATCTCTCCAGCCCCAGCCCCTAGAGAGGTTCTATTTCCCCTGGGTGAAATCTGAAGAGGCTGGAGTGTACACCATTGTGTATGATGAGACCTTTAGGTCATCTCGAGGCACTGCTGCCCTCTTGGCTATTTGTTCGTGTGACTGGAGCAAAGTCCACCCATTGCTTCAGCGGTGGGTTTGAAAACCCACACTGAGAAGATACTGGTGAAGCCTGAATAACAGGGCCCCCAGATCCAAGCAACTCCATTGAATGTAAGTTGCTGGCTTTACAAAGCAGAAGCTACTCTCCCTTTCAAAGCCCTCTCACAGCAAAGTGGGAACTGCATAGTCGAAGATGTGTAGGCCACCTCTCTTCACATCCTAGGGAAGAGCAGCCCAGTCAGTGCAGAGGCGGCTGTGTTGCTCCTCTCATAGCATCTCTAGGTCAGGTTTTGTAAAGATTTCTCTTCCTCTGGTCAGCATAGCCTCAAAATAATAGGTTTTGAATAAGAAAACAACTATTTTTTTCTATTTAATCTTAATAATAGGGTATTTCAGGTTTGTCTAATGAAAGCCAGACACTGATGATCTAATGTAATCAAACACTAGTTTTTGTGCAGAAAGAAATAGTAAAACAGAGTAGGGCCTCGTCTAAATACGACTCATACAGGATGGCAGCTAAATGGGAAAAAATAGCAGTAACCTTTTAAAACATTAATTTAAACTTTTATTGGAATGCAAAGGGTCTCTAGTGTTTGAAAGCAGCCATTGTCACCCTCTTTTATTTCAATAGAACCATGGCTTGAATAAAACTCGGCAGGGTGCGTGTTTTCTAAAGTCTGGCCATTAGCAGAGCGCTCACCACCATTTGCCAATAAGCCTTTATTTGGCAAAGTTTAAAACTGCTGACAAACGGGATTCTTCCTGTAGCCTGATAATATGGTTCAGCTAAATATGCCTAATTGGAAAAAGCTTCCAGGGCAGTCAAGAAGAGAAGAGTCGGATGGTCAGTCCTCCAAAAACAAAAAGGCATGTCAACCCTTGGTCATCTCTCAACAAATTCATTATGGGTTTTAGGTTGTAGAGACAGTGAGGGTATTCATAACGAGGGTATTCATAACGGTACATGGTTTTCTCCAAAGCTGCACGAATCTTTCATTTTTCATCTGGAGAAACTTGAGAGTTAGTGGGAAGGTTGGTCTTCAAAATTCTAATATTTGGGGACTGAGGAGGCAGCCCAGTTGGTGTAGTGCTTGCTCTGCAAGTGTCAGGTTCTGAGTTCAGATTCTCAGTACCCATGTAGAGAGACTGGGGTGGCATGGTATGCCTGTAATTTCAGAGCTAAAGAGTCCGGCACAGGACGATCCCCAGGCTCACCGGCCAGCCCCAGGTTCAGTGAGAGACCCTGCCTCAAAAAACAAGATGGAAAAGTGATTGGGAGAAACACTTGACATCAGTCTCTGCATTGCCCATGCACAGATGTATATGCAACGCACACGTACACAGACACAATCCTCCTCACAACCCCCCCAAACACACACACCAACACATATGCACACACACACAAACACACACAATCCTCCCCACAACCCCCCCAAACACACACACCAACACGTATGCACACACACACAAACACACACACACAAATACACATGCACACACACCAACACGTATGCACACACACACAAACACACACATACACACAAATACACATGCACACACACACAAACACACATGCACACACACACACTTTTTTGTATATATCTTGTGCCTTTTAGACTCATAGAATGAGCATAGAGAGCACTTTCAAACTGGGGCGGAGGTTACTGTCCTGCCATTTAGTCATAATCTCCAGCTCCCTGTTGCTCCTCTAAAACCCACTCCTCTCTCGAATTACATTTCTTGGGGGTGGGGTGGGGTATTCTGTGAGCCTTGCTGTCTAACGACAGATGTGGAAACAGGAAGGCAGCTTCTATAGTGTATTGACACATTTTATTTCAAACACCTAACTGCACAACTGCCTTGGACTTCTTGTGAAGGAAGAAGACAGTCGCTGACGTGATGGGTTCCTGAGACCCGAGTCATTTTAGGTCTGAAGGACTGTGTAGAAAATGGATATGTGCTGCCAGTGTCAGCGGGGCAGGCCCTAGTAGGCTCGAGAAGGACGTTTCAGGAAGCGTGCTGTTAGGTGGATGCTGAGGAGCATGGTTGAAGGCCTCAAATCACATCTGATGACTGGACATCCCAGAGACAGAGCCTCACAGCATTGTGTAGGACCCTTCTTGAGAAAGAGAGAATCTGTCTACTGTGCATGAGCGTGAGTGCAGGGAGTGTTGGATGAGTCCTCCAGTAAGCCAAGACCAACACATGAGAAAGAGTGGGATGTAGGCTGGAGTGGAAGCAGTAAGACAGTGGCTTCCAGCCAGCGATGTGTGCAAGAATTAATCACGTCAGCTCCATAGATTTAAGGTCCTAGATGTCTCCACCACTCTACAGCTAGCCAACTGAGAAGACCTTGAGAGCCTCTGGCCCTGGGAGTGGACTTAGTAGTAGATTACCCAGCATGCATAACACCTTGGGTTCTCACAAAGCCACACACACCTGATGTTGAGTCTCCTCAAAGGCCCATGAGTTTGGTCCCCAATTATTGGGAGGTAACAGAACTTAGTAGGATGTCCTTGGAGGGAGTTGTGTGATCCCAGACTCTTCCTTCATCTCTTTAGCTACTGCAATCACAAGGTGCACAGTCTAGCAGTGCCATCCAGTTCACCCACAATGAGACTGAAGATCCCCATACGGACCAAGACATCTCAAACCCATTTTCTTAATAAAAAATGGACCAGCTCAGTTATTTGTTAGAGCAATGTTAAGCTGACTGACACAGTCTCTGCTCCCTTCCATGTACTTCACTTTAGGAGGGGAAACATAGTACTTATTTGCTGAGAATATTAGCCATTTTCATTGTGATTGGTAAGCACAGAATGATAAACTGGTTCTCAGTATCAAGAACATGTTTCATCCTATTTGTGTCATCTGACAGACTCAGGAGAGGAAGGTTTCTCCCCTAAAAGTTTGCAAAAGAAATTATGTGTGGGTCAAGCAGTGCTTTGGATGTGGAATTTGCCCCTAGGCTCGGGTATTTGAACCCTGGTTCTCCAGCTGCTGGTGTTGGCGAAGGCTGTAGAATCATTAGGAGGCGGTGCTTCTCTGCAGGAAATGGGTCACAGGGGAAAGGCCTTGTAACTCAGCCCCACTTCCTACTCACTTCTGCTTCCTGAGTGTGGACATGTGGTGACCAGCCAGCCTCTGGTTCCTGCTGCTGCACCTCTGCAGCCAGCTGCCCTGTCCTCCCTGCCAGGGTAGACGGTGTCCCCTGGAACTGGAAATAACCCACATCTCCCTTGAGTTGTTTTGGTCAGGGTATTTACTGCAGCAACAAAAAAGTAGCTACGGCAGCCTGTAGCCTTGGTTCATGCCGCTCTTCTTCAAGCCTGGGCAACGAGTTGCTTTCCTGAAAGGTGCTTGGCAGCACACGTCTCTAATGCCAGCACCTTGGAGGTGAAGCCAGCCTTGCTTTACAGAATAAGACCCTACCTCTGAAAAACAAGAAAAACAAATACACCAGAGAGCTCCATCTCCCATTTTCTTCTTCTAGAGAATGGCATGGAAAGGCAAAGTGTAATTCAGAGCAAGGCCTGCCTTTGTCGGCTTTCAGTAGAAGGCAGTCCTTAAATCATCATTTCTTGGTGCCCCATTAACCACATCAGTAATGGCCCTGGACATGCTTGTGGCATTTGATACAAATGATTTTCAAGAAATGTGAACATCTATCTCCTCACTGGATCCCTGAAGCAGGTCTGAGAACTATAGGAAGTGGTAGCTACTAGCCTGCATTTTAGCAAGCTGCAGTGGAGGCTTGGATAAGACATGCCCTGTCCAGGGCCAGGCCAGGGAACCAGCTTTGGCTAGAGCAAGGCCCTGTTTCCTGTTTTGTCCCTCGAGACCTTGAGTGAGACCAGGAGCAGCCAAATAGCTACCATCTCATTGCTAAACCCTGCACCAACTTGTGGACACTAGCCTCATTTGATTGCTCAAGATCTTTGGATGGGAAGCAAGTTGTATCATATCTCTGCTTTTTTCTCTCTTTACTCCTTTCCACTCACGTATTGACAGTGACAGGCCAGATAGCATGCTGCTGCTGCTGCTGCTGCTGCTGCTGCTGCTGCTGCTGCTGCTGCTGTGTGTGTGTGTGTGTGTGTGTTGTCTGTGTGTATGTGTGTGTGTGTGTGTGCATGTGTGTGTGGTGTGTGTGTGTATGTGTGTGTATGTGGTGTGTGTGTATATGTGTGGTGTGAGTGTATTTGAGTGTGTGTGTATGAGTATGTGTGACTGTGTGTGTGCGTGGTGTGTGTGTATGTGTGGTGTGTGTGTGGTGTGTGTTTGAGTGTGTTCGAGTGTGTGTGTGGTATGTGTGTGTATGTGTGGTGTGTGTGTATGTGTGTGTATGTGTGGTGTTTGTGTGTGGTGTGTGTGTATGTGTGGTGTGTGTGTGGTGTGTGTGTTTGAGTGTGTTTGAGTGTGTGTGCGCGTGTGCATGTGTGTGTGTGGTGTGTATGTATGTGTGGTGTGTGTGTATGTGTGTATGTATGTGTGTTGTGTATGTGTGGTGTGTGTGTATGTGTGGTGTGTGTGTATGTGTGGTGTGTGTGTGTATGTGTGGTGTGTGTGTGTATGTGTGGTGTGAGTGTGCGTGCGTGTGTATGTGTGTTGTGTGTGTATGTGTGTGATGTGTGTGGTGTGTGTTTGAGTGTGTTTGAGTGTGTGTGTGTGTGTGTGTGTGTGTGTTTTAATGGAAGAGATGAGAAGCTAGGATAAGGCTGGGAATTTTCCACTGCCTGGCACAGTGGAGGGAACACTTGTCTAGGAGTCAGGACATGTAGGCTCCGGTTGTATCTCTTCCATCTGTTGCTTGCATAACCTATCTCTTGTTACTTTCAACCCTCCAACACCCAGTCTTTTAGCAAATCAGCGGGACAAGCATGATGAAATCATGATGTGTAAAGAGTTTTTAAAACTATCCACTTGCATGGAGATGGAGAAGATGCTACTGGAGAGAGCAGTTTGTCAGACACGTGTATGGTGATATACTGTTTAGTCACATGGAGTAATTTTCAGTCCATTCTCTTAACCTTCCTGTGAGGGGAAAGACTTGGATGTGTTAGAGACAGCCTTATAGACTAGGCGTCATAGTAATTCTACCACACTGAAGTCTGTAAGAAGGCTGTATGTTGTAGTACAGCTTGGGCTTCAAAGAAAATTTGCTTAAGATTTACATCATGTTCATTTTAGTATCATATAATTTCAGCTCACAGTGTTTGGATTATTATAAATATAAAACTTAAAGACAATTGTAATAACTAAGTGCTTACATTTATAACCAAAGAAATGACAGAAGTCATACTACAAAACTAACCCATTTTTAAAAATAGTGCTTTCTGTCCTATAAAATGGTCTATGTAATCATTATCCCAGGTACTTTCAAGTCTTAGAATGTCTGTTTATGGGTTTATTTTACATGGCAGAGATATAAACAGGCCTCCGAGGATTGCAGTGTGGAGAAATAAAGGTTGACTGCATGACCTTATGCACTTATTTTACAATTCTTACACTAACAGTTCTTCTCTCTCTATCCCAAATTCATGGTGGCCTCAGGAAATGATTCATGAATTCATTGATTACTTTAGCCAGGTCTGTATAAACTGTGTTGTTACTTGAAAATATGTCTTATTCTTCATGATGTTCACACGTGTGTCTGTTTGTGGGTATGTCTGAGTGCAGTGACTTTGGAGGCCCAAAGAGGGCATCAGACCCCCTGGAGATGGAGGTGCAGGAGGTTGTGAGCCACATGCCATGAGAGCTGGGAACCTGCCCCAGAGCATCTGAAAGAGCAGTGCGTGCTCTCAGGGCAGAGCCACCGCCGGCCCCCGTCATTTCATTTTGAAAGGAAAATCACAGACATGCATGTACGCTCTCCTGCTCCTTGGATTCTGCTCAAACCACCCTTGAGTAAATAGTGTTCCCAAGTAAACAGGCAGCAAGGGGAGCACGGGAGCTAAGAGATGAAGTAGGTTTTTGCACTCTGGTCTCATTGCCAAATCTATCAAGCACTTATTCTGGGGGTGTTGCCAGCCAAGAGCAAAACGTGTCTTTGAGGTGCTTGGATCTTATGTCTTCAAGAGACAGTTGCTTTTGCTGCACGACCTAGACAAGAAGGGTCTGGTGCACTCCCTCATGTCCCCTGCCACTCACAGAGAACTGTGAAAGGCTCGAAGCACAAGGCAAAGGAAGAGTAAAGTGCTCAGCGTTTTATCTCCGGCATTCCAGAGAGCTCGATCTCCTCTCAGGGCTGCTGCACATTCTTCTCCGCAGCACAGCTCATCTGTCATGGCCAGCCATGTTAAAAGGAGCGTTCTTCTCCTTTCTCCCCTAAGTATGTAATTATGAAGAACAAACCACGTTCCTGTTACTTTCTTTTCTTAGTCTTCCCAGGCTTGGCCTGTCTGTCTCCCCGGAACATAAAGAATTGTACTATCCCTTCATATCAATGATTTTCTTGGGGCCGTTGTTACAGATGAAACAGAGGGGGTGGTTTGGTTAGGAATGCAGCTCTGAAAAGCTCTGAGTATTTTGGGGCAAAACATCATCCTCTGATGTAAATGTAGAAACCCCAAGAGGAGTCTGTTAACACAATGCAAGGGGCAGCATGACACCTACTGTGATCCTTTCTGAAGGTCCTGTAGGTGTCAAGCCCTACTGTGATTTGAGGGTGTGAGACTATACTTGAATACTTCTTTCTGTTTAATATACTTTTCTCAATCGTACTTAAAGTAGAAAATTCCCTTCCTGTCTGAGGATTGCAATTCTTAAGACACATACAAAGTGCCAGGTAGGAAAAGGTGGAGAACTGTGTGTCTGTGTCTGTGCTTCTGTTTCTCTGTCTGTGGACATGTGCACATGCACCTGTGAGACATGATAGATTATTCATTCTATGAAGTGGTGTAGAAAACAAAGGTTGACAGAGTTGCAACCAACCTTTAAGTGCACTTCTATTATCATGAATGGGAGTAGCACCTCTTTTTATGAATGGGAGTATCCTCCCAGGCTAAAAGAATAGAAGAGTGGAAGAGTAGAAGAGTGGAAGAGTGGAAGAGAGGAAGAGTAGGAGAGAGGAAGAGTGGAAGAGTGGAAGAGAGGAAAAGAGGAAGAGTGGAAGAGTGGAAGAGTAGGAGAGAGGAAGAGTGGAAGAGTGGAAGAGAGGAAAAGAGGAAGAGTTGAAGAGTGGAAGAGTGGAAGAGTGGAAGAGAGGAAAAGAGGAAGAGTGGAAGAGAGGAAGAGTAGGAGAGAGGAAGAGTGGAAGAGTGGAAGAGAGGAAAAGAGGAAGAGTGGAAGAGTGGAAGAGTGGAAGAGTGGAAGAGAGGAAAAGAGGAAGAGTGGAAGAGAGGAAGAGTAGGAGAGAGGAAGAGTGGAAGAGTGGAAGAGAGGAAAAGAGGAAGAGTGGAAGAGTGGAAGAGTAGGAGAGAGGAAGAGTGGAAGAGTAGGAGAGTGGAAGAGTGGAAGAGAGGAAAAGAGGAAGAGTGGAAGAGTGGAAGAGTGGAAGAGAGGAAGAGAGGAAGAGTGGAAGAGAGGAAGAGTGGAAGAGTAGGAGAGTGGAAGAGTGGAAGAGTGGAAGAGAGGAAAAGAGGAAGAGTGGAAGAGTGGAAGAGTGGAAGAGTGGAAAAGAGGAAGAGAGGAAGAGTGGAAGAGTGGAAGAGAGGAAGAGAGGAAGAGTGGAAGAGAGGAAGAGTAGGAGAGAGGAAGAGTAGGAGAGAGGAAGAGTGGAAGAGAGGAAGAGTGGAAGAGAGGAAGAGTGGAAGAGAGGAAGAGTGGAAGAGTGGAAGAGTGGAAGAGTAGGAGAGAGGAAGAGTGGAAGAGAAGAAGAGTAGGGGAGAGGAAGAGTGGAAGAGAGGAAGAGTAGGAGAGAGGAAGAGTAGGAGAGAGGAAGAGTGGAAGAGTAGGAGAGTGGAAGAGTGGAAGAGTGGAAGAGAGGAAAAGAGGAAGAGTGGAAGAGTGGAAGAGTGGAAGAGTGGAAGAGTGGAAGAGAGGAAGAGAGGAAGAGTGGAAGAGAGGAAGAGAGGAAGAGTGGAAGAGAGGAAGAGTAGGAGAGAGGAAGAGTGGAAGAGAGGAAAAGAGGAAGAGTGGAAGAGAGGAAGAGTGGAAGAGAGGAAGAGTGGAAGAGAGGAAGAGTGGAAGAGTGGAAGAGTGGAAGAGTAGGAGAGAGGAAGAGTGGAAGAGAAGAAGAGTAGGGGAGAGGAAGAGTGGAAGAGAGGAAGAGTAGGAGAGAGGAAGAGTAGGAGAGAGGAAGAGTGGAAGAGTAGGAGAGTGGAAGAGTGGAAGAGTGGAAGAGAGGAAAAGAGGAAGAGTGGAAGAGTGGAAGAGTGGAAGAGTGGAAGAGTGGAAGAGAGGAAGAGAGGAAGAGTGGAAGAGTGGAAGAGAGGAAGAGAGGAAGAGTGGAAGAGAGGAAGAGTAGGAGAGAGGAAGAGTAGGAGAGAGGAAGAGTGGAAGAGAGGAAGAGTGGAAGAGAGGAAGAGTGGAAGAGAGGAAGAGTGGAAGAGTGGAAGAGTGGAAGAGTAGGAGAGAGGAAGAGTGGAAGAGAAGAAGAGTAGGGGAGAGGAAGAGTGGAAGAGAGGAAGAGTAGGAGAGAGGAAGAGTAGGAGAGAGGAAGAGTGGAAGAGTAGGAGAGTGGAAGAGTGGAAGAGTGGAAGAGAGGAAAAGAGGAAGAGTGGAAGAGTGGAAGAGTGGAAGAGTGGAAGAGTGGAAGAGAGGAAGAGAGGAAGAGTGGAAGAGAGGAAGAGAGGAAGAGTGGAAGAGAGGAAGAGTAGGAGAGAGGAAGAGTGGAAGAGAGGAAAAGAGGAAGAGTGGAAGAGAGGAAGAGTGGAAGAGAGGAAGAGTGGAAGAGAGGAAGAGTGGAAGAGTGGAAGAGTGGAAGAGTAGGAGAGAGGAAGAGTGGAAGAGAAGAAGAGTAGGGGAGAGGAAGAGTGGAAGAGAGGAAGAGTAGGAGAGAGGAAGAGTAGGAGAGAGGAAGAGTGGAAGAGTAGGAGAGTGGAAGAGTGGAAGAGTGGAAGAGAGGAAAAGAGGAAGAGTGGAAGAGTGGAAGAGTGGAAGAGTGGAAGAGTGGAAGAGAGGAAGAGAGGAAGAGTGGAAGAGAGGAAGAGAGGAAGAGTGGAAGAGAGGAAGAGTAGGAGAGAGGAAGAGTGGAAGAGAGGAAAAGAGGAAGAGTGGAAGAGAGGAAGAGTGGAAGAGAGGAAGAGTGGAAGAGAGGAAGAGTGGAAGAGTGGAAGAGTGGAAGAGTAGGAGAGAGGAAGAGTGGAAGAGAAGAAGAGTAGGGGAGAGGAAGAGTGGAAGAGAGGAAGAGTAGGAGAGAGGAAGAGTAGGAGAGAGGAAGAGTGGAAGAGAGGAAAAGAGGAAGAGTGGAAGAGTGGAAGAGTAGAAGAGAAGAGTTGAATAGTGGAAGAGTAGAGTCCAGGCCCGTGGGACGTGGATATGAAGCCTAACGTTTAGAGCAGGGCATCTCAGATCTCTTCCCTTTATGGTTTTCCTCTTGAAGACTCCATGCATCTCCCCGATACTGTGACATTGTCCTGACAATGGTATCGCAGGAGATCCTTAAAACTGAAGGACCGGGTTTTTCTCCATGTGGCTTTGTTCGCATCAGCTCTCCATGTCCTTTTTGTGCATCTGCATCCCTGCTGCTCTCTCCCTTTGTGCTACCTTTGCTTTGCCTGTCTTTATCTTGGTATTTACCTGTCTCTCAGCCATGACTTTAACTATTACCTCTATGCAAATAGCTCTCCAGGCATTGTAGGGCTGTCTTTTAAGTTGTTTAACACTTGTCTGACTTCTTCACAAAGGTATTTTGCTCCTTCACACTACCTCACACCAAATGTAGTTAAGGCCCTGTCCAAACATCTTTCTGCTTTGCTATGTCATTAGCAACGAGGAAATGGATGCCACTAGTTTCATAGCAGATAGTCTCCTGTCTTTCTCAACATTCAGTGTTCAATCAGGTTATCATCACGTTTCTTCTATGTGGGGACAGTAGAGTCCAAAACATACAAAATGAAATCCTTTCCAGAAGCTCCGAGGTAGTGACTGGACCATAGCATATCATGTTATAATAGGAGACCTCACAGGATGTCGGTGGAGCATTTAGAAAGGATGCCTAACTCAGACCAGCAGCAGCAGGTTGTGGACAGAGGCACCAGGAGCGATTTCTTGTAACAGCACTCGACTTGGGATCAAGAGTTGTATGGATGCCATTCAGTCAGTGGAAGGACAATGGCATTAATATCTCAGGCAGAATCACCAGCAAGGCACAAAGCAGGATAGACAGCTTGGAAACCAAGGAACTGCCCAGGATGACTAGAACACAGAGAGTTAGGGTGTGTACACGCTCCCAGCAGACACTCCCAGAGCCTAAAGGTCTCATAATCATTCATAATGGGCCATACCCCTCATCCTGTTCAAGCCATATCAAGCCAGAAAATGTAACGGTCAGAAGTCCCTCAGCTTTGTTCACAGCTGCTACCCAAGTTCAGACCTGTTATATGCTTGATGGCGTCTAGGTAATTCTGCCTCCAGTGTCCAGGCTCTCTCACTCTAATTTATTCTGTCCCTGGGTATAAAACATTCTGAAACCTTTTCTACTCACTGACATCCTCTGTAGGCAACTGAGGAATGGGGGTTCTTAGGGCCCTTCCTAGGCCGACAGTATCCCCCAAAGCATCCTGTGTTACAGGCCTGATCCCCAGGATGTGAGCTTTGAGAGGGAGTTGGAACCTTTAGGAGGTTAAGGCTATCAAGGGTGCTTCAGGTCACTGGGTGTGTGCCCCTGAAAAGAGATAGTGGGCTCACTACCCCACCTACCCCAAATCTGATATGCCACCAGTAGTCCAAAGCAACAGACCCAACTAGTCATGGACTGAAACCTCCAAACTGTAAGCCCAAATGAATCTTTTCTTTTTTTTTTCTTTTCTTTCTTTTTTTTTTTTTGGTTCTTTTTTTCGGAGCTGGGGACTGAACCCAGGGCCTTGCGCTTCCTAGGTAAGCGCTCTACCACTGAGCTAAATCCCCAGCCCCCCAAATGAATCTTTTCTGCTCATAAGTTGATTACCTCAGGGATTTGTTACAGCACCAGAGAGCTGGACTAACAAAACACCAAATGCCAGAGAATACTGGGTTCTTTGCTGTTGATACTTATTTATCTGGCAATGCAGGAGAAGCCTTTGGGATTGGTTTAAAAGAAGAAATTGGAAGAAGTATGGAGAAACTGGTTAGAAAACTTCTAGAATGTCTTCTGTACAACATAACTATGATTCTGGTCCAGAATCTGCATTTTCACTAGAAAAGGAGCTCGCATAGAGTGTTAGCAAAAAACTAATAGAGTGTTATTTCCAGAAAGCCAACTGGCCCACAATGGTTCAAAGGCATAAAAACACAAATTTCTTTCAGTCATGAGATTCAAGCAGAGAGTCCTGGCCAGACATGGTGGTGCAAACTTTAATCCCAGCACTTGGGGGGCAGACATATGTAGATTCTGTGACATTGAGACCGGCCTGATTTACATACAGCCAGGGCTACATAGTGAGACCTTGTCTCAAACAAAACAAAACAAAACAAAACTGGGAAGAAAAGTAGAGTCCTTTGGTGACCTGTTTTACCCATGACCACTTAGGTTCCTCATGTTCAGCTGACCAGCTAGGCTCAGGTCAGTGAGTCACGTGTGCCCTGGGGACTGCTTAGGCTGGTGGCAGACCTTGGCATCATACACATGTGTTTTACAGTCATGTAGACTGTTATGGGATTAGGCAAGGAAGTCAAGGAGACCGGGTAGTGTGCTGTGGGATGAAAGGCCCCATAAGCGATCACTGACAGGGCGACACATGGAGCTATGAGGGTGAAGTCAAGTCGAGAGTGGGGCCTTGGGGAATTACTGATGGCAACAAAGAATCTGCCAGGAAGAGCTGTAGGCATCATGTGGGGCCTACCCACAAATAGCCTGTGTGATGGCATCTAGCAAAGTCGAAAGACAGGTCTGCCCCTGGAGCCAACATTCTGCCTAGTGGATCCCAGTTAGAGAAATGGAGGGTTAGGGTGCACTAAATCTGCCCTGCTTCCTCACTGTTTGGTGATGTCTGCATCTTGGACACCCTGTACCATGCTGGTACCCTGCTGAACTTAGGGTTTTGAGCAGTGTTGATACAATTAGGACTCTGGGGACTCTTGACAATGCACTGAACATAGTTTGCATGTTAACATCTTGACATCTTGAGGACCAGGGGCTGAACACTATGCTTTGTGTGTCCTCAGGAGTCCTGTGTCAAAGGTCTGGCTGCAGCCCTCGGCACTGCTGGAATCTTTTAAAAGGTATACTTAGTGAAAAGTCTGTTGGTCACCGGGAATGTGGCCTTGAAGGACACTGGGGACCCTATCTCTAGTCTTTTCTTTCCTCTGCTCTCAATTCCTGGTCATTGTTTTCTCTCCCTCTGGGCTGCTGTAACAGACACCAGCCCAAAGTAGAGGAAACAAAACTCAAGAGTATGAGCATAAACTTCTCTCTGCAAGGTGAGCTCAGGTATTTGTTACAGCAGTGGAAAGCCGGTTGACTAAACCCGCGCCTGAGTTTTACAAACCCTTGGTGATCTGAGTTCAGATGAGAGTCTGAAAAAGACGGTTTTAAAGCTGAGCTTCGGTTTTCCCCACCTGTGCTAGGCACAGAGCTGCCACTGGCTCTTGATGCCCAACAAATAGATACCAAAATTCTCTCATCAAATCCCCCCCCCTTTTTTTTTTCAGTCTAACAGAACACTTTTTTTTTAACGATATGCTTGACTCTCTGGCTTTGCCTTGTGTGGGTCATTTGTTCTGTCTGCCTTTATCTTAGCAATCTGCTAGGTGGACCTGAAATGCTGAAATGTATCCATCCTCTCTTGAGAATCTTAAATATTCCTACAATTTCATTTTAGGTGGAAGAAAATACTGTGTGTTTTTGTCAGTGGTGGAAGAAGCTGGGCATAGTGGCCCACAACTCTTCTCCCAGACCGAGGTGGGATTTTAAGGTCAGCATGGACTACACAGTGCGTTCCAGGCCAGAGCTACATAGAAAGACTTGTCTATTGGCACCAGATGCATGAAGTGAGGACGTGACCGCCCCAAGGTGTGGTTGAGGAGAAGGTTTTTACTGTAGACACGAGGAGGAGCAGAGCCGAAGGCAGCTGGAAGAGTCCAGAGTAGGGAGAGAAAGTAGTGGATTAACATGGCCACTAGAATGGCCCTGGCCATGGCGGGAGGGGAGAACGAGGGGAGATTAGGAGAACAGTAAGACAAACAGGAGAGGGAGAAAGAGCGAGCAGAGAGAGGGCATGGCAGAAATGGTGGGGTTATGAGAAGCTGGGGGAAGGGAAGTCCATGAGCTGGAGAAGTTTTGAACAGGAGGTGGGTGGATGCGGAGGATGCCAGCATGGACTCTGTAAAAAATATTTGAGATGCTGACAACCTGAGGCCAATATATGCTTTGGTATGCTAGTAGACACCACAAATAGCCTTTTGTCACATACATATACATACTTACTCTGCATTTATTTGGTAATATCTAAAAATTATTCCCATTGGCTTTATAACAATGAATCTAAGAAACAGTTTCATAAAAAATAATCCTTCAGCTTCCCAAACATGTAACAGAGAAAACCAACTAGTCAATCTAACTTCTGTGCAAATGGCTACGGCTTAAGCCTGACAGCCTTTACGTATATAACACATCAGCACTAAACATCCCAGGTGAACAAACACGTTCTCTTTCCTCTCCCAGCTAAACAGAGGGAATGTGTGGTTAGCCATAAACCCGTCCCATCCGTCCTTCCCCTCCTGGTATCACATAAAATTCATTTCAGTTTCTGACACATGAGCATGCTAGTCAGAGCGACTCTTTAGAGTCACTTAGTGTAAAACAAGGAGGAACCCTGATGGGTGAAATAGGAATCTGCAGAGTTTCAGGTGAGGGAAGCTCATGTCCACAGAATGCTGATTGGGTCCAGGAAGGAGAGGAGAGTTGCTGGGAGAATACTGGATCAGTTTAACAACACAGCTTCAACCTGTCAGGGCATTCCTGGTAATCAGCTCTTAAGGACGAGCCCTCAGCTTGCCTGCCTGCCTGACCCTCTGTCTGCCTGCTTATATCACATGGGACAGACTCAGGGGAAACACATTCTCTCCAAAGGTGTAGGAACCAAGAGGGGAGACTGAGCTTTCAGTGATGGACTCTTTTGCACACAGCCAATATGCAGGGGAGTTTCAGCCACTGATTCTCCCAGCAGGAGACAGAACAGTTGGCAAGCTTCCCTGGAAGTTTGGACTCTAGTGGATCTTCTGCTTCTGTTTTTAGATTTTTTTTCTTGCATGAGTTCACAATGGGTTTAGAACAACAAGACATCTCTTAGCCTCAAATAGGGCTTCCATCCAGGCCTTAGCTTTCCTTTCCTCAGCAGCACAGTGACTGGTGGAATGGAAGGTCAGTGTGTGGTACAGGCCAAGGTCTGTGGAGTCAACCTGCTTAGATTTGAGTCTTTATCTCTGTCTCTTGCTAAGTGCATCTCTGGCACCCTGTTAAGACAAAGATGTCTATATGCTCTCCCTCTCTCTCTCCCTCTCCCTCTCCCTTTCTCTCTCCCCCCTCTCTCCTTTTCTCTCCCTTTCTCTCCCTTTCTCTCTCTCCCTTCTCTTCCTCTCTCTCTTCCTCCCTCTCTCCCTCTCTTTCTCCCTCTCTCTCTGCCTCCCTCTCTCCCTCTCTCCCTCCCTCTCCCTCCCTCCTCCTCTCTCTCCCTCTCTACCCCTCTCTCTTCCTCCCTCTCTCCCTTTCTCTCTTCCTCCCTCTCTCCCTTTCTCTCTCCCTCTCTCTCTCCCTTTCTCTCTCTCTTCCTCCCTCTCTCCCTTTCTCCCTCTCTCTCCGTCTCTCTCTTCCTCTCTCTCTTTCTCTCTCTCTCCCTCTCTCTCCCTCTCTCTCTCTCCCTCTCTCTTCCTCTCTCTCTCCCTTTCTCCCCCCGCCCTCTCCCTCCCTCTCTCTCTCTCTCTCTCTCTCTCTCTCTCACACACACACACACACACACGCACGCACACACACACACACACACACACACACACACACACACTTGACATGTGGAACCCCATGCGTTTCTTATCACTACTTCTAATTTTTAGAAGTGTTACATTGAATATTAATAAACGCTTTTGGAATCTGCTAAGATTTCTCACCAGAGGCAAAGCAAAGTACAAGCTTTGTGTTTTAGTTTCTTCATCAATAAGAGAAAGCTAAAAATAGTAACCATATTGCTTGATTGCCTCAAGGAAGAAGGGGACGACTCACACATAGACTTTACAACAATGCTTTGCAACAGACTTGAGCTCAGCCTGTCACTTTCTTGACTTCGTACATCTGGTCTTCCCACACCAGCAGAAGCAAAGTCTAACTCAGTGAGCCAAACGCACTGTAAGGACTTCAGTGGTGCAGGGTAGACCTATGCCCCCCAAGAGTTCCAATTCAGTAAGTAGGGGAGAGCCTGAATGTTTGCATTTCTAACACTCTTCCATGCACACCCACAGAGAACATAATTGTACTGCTCCCGATCAGGACTTGGAGTTCCAACAAGTTACGCGTGTGATTAGTCCGAGCACACAGACTTGCTGTCAACGTAGCTGCTCATCCAAACACCCTCAGGCACCACTGCAAGGTTCTCTCGGAGAAATGCAGTCGGCTGCCAGTCCCTCTGCAGCTCTTCGTCTGCAGAGGAGGCTTTGCTCTAGGACTTGGAGTGTCTTGGTGGCCTGTGCTGACTCTGTGATGGATGCTTACGATAACAGTGAAGACGTTTCTGAGACACCCAACAACCAAGTCTTCCCAGGATTATCCGGCAGCGGCGGCGGCGAAAGTATAGTGTCTCAGGTCAGTTCAGTACAGGGGGCTACTACCAGAGGACGTCCCCCATCCTGGGTCTGCACTGAGCCAGGACAGTCACTCCCAATGCAGTGACAATGAAGACATAGTTAATGTTAATGCAGGATTACATGTGGACACAAGGACATGGAAAGAATGCTGAGACAAGCAGAGGACACTTTAATCTATCTGGCAGGCTCCAAGATTTCTTGGAGAAAAGATGCTTTTGAGAAAACTTGAGGTGAAATGATCCTTCTTTGCTCCTTAGGTTTACCACTATTCTCTGTGGTGACCTGGTGACCATTTGGGCCCTGGATGTATGCTGTCAACAGACTGTTGATTCTCCCTTTCTCACTGGGATCTTTATAGACTACCCTGGTTACATTAGAAGGGAATCCAGTTGCTACCTTAGATCTTTATTTTATGAATGAGATAATTGGAGAGTTGCTCTTTACTGGGCTCCTTTACAAAGTGTAACATAGGGTGGTCCTGCTGGGGGCTCAGAAAGGGTGCAGAGCAGTCAGATGGAGGATGGGAGGGCAGTCAGATGGAGGCATTAGACTCCTGAGAGGAAAATACTTCTGCTTCTGGGACTACTACCCACAGGAACCAGCATGGCCTTCTTGTTGATTCCCTGAAAGCATTTTCTATCCTCAGACCTCATGTCTTCTTAGAGCCCATTTGTGTGTGTGTGTGTGTGTGTGTGTGTGTGTGTGTGTGTGTGAACCTGTACTCACACACATGTATATGGTGTGCAGGCCAGAGGTTGATATCAGTCGTCTCCCTCAATTACCCTTCCCTTTACTTTTTGAGACAGGGTCTCTCAGCAAACACAGAGCTCTTAATTATGCTCGGCTGGGTGGCCAGCAAACCTCAGGCAAACACAGATCTAGGGAGAGACCCAGATCCTCATGCAGTGTGACAAGGACGTTACTGAGTGATCCTGCTCCGTGCTTCCCACCGTCCATTTTCCTCCTAACGCCCAATATTCTAATAAGGAAACACGTGAGGAACTCTGGCTCACTAGAGCATCCTGGGCCAGTAAGTGTGGTTGCTACTGTCCATGTCGCCACGCACGATCTATCTACATAGATGCAGTTGCTCAGTGACAAATATTTCTGGCAGGTGACAGTTTCTCTGAGCCAGGGAGCGCAAAAGAATCATGAGCTCTCTACCTCACCCTGCTCTCTCTACAACCCTCTTGATTTGCAGGGCTGGTGAATTAAAACCCACCTGTCTCAACATTTCTAGCCCCATTTCCAGTGCTGGGCAGGAGGATTGCGGGAGGAGGAATAGTGGCTGTGATGCACAGAGAACCATCCCTGCAATGTGGCTCCTGTGTGTTGAGAAAACAGTGCATAAACAAGCTTGGAGGACCCGACCCAACAAGCACATTCACTCTGCTGCTCAAAACCTGCAGAGGAAACGGATTGTGCTGGCTGCTCCCCCGCCCCCTCTGGTTCCTATTTCCAGCTCATCGAAGAATTGGCCCCGGGCCTGTCTGCAACAGGAAATGCTCCTCCTTGGCTGACATGCCTCGCTTCTGTCACACAGGGCTTCCATATGTGCTCATGCTCCCGCTCTTCCCTGACCACACAGAGGCGACCGTCTTCCTCTGACCTCTCCGGTGCTTTTCTCACCCCTGGCACCTTGGATCAGACAGAGCTGTAACTGCCGCCTCCCTCTCCCCTCAGGCACTAAAGGTTCATTGAATTAGTCACTTGGACTTTCCACGGCTTAGCTTAAGGTCACTTGCTAAACTGTCAGCCAGGGAAAAGGCACCTCTGAGGACAGCCTCAGAGTCTCTGCCTCCTTGAGACTCTGGGAGTTTCCCCTCCCCCTGGGTGGCTGCTTGTCACTCTCCTGAGGAAATACTAGGCAAGAGTGCCCTCCATGCCATCACTGAGGAGCTTAGCTCCCTGTGACAACTCATGCTTCCATCCCAACAAAGTGGGCAATTGCCTAAGCTCTGCGTGCTTCACTTTTTCCAGCTTGAAAAACAAAGGTACTCAGTTTCCTCACAGGGGTGACTTGAGGACATATTAACTAACCACTTGGAGAAAAACCACCTTAAGAGTTTAACCAGAGGGGGTGAAGGATGATTACCACTCATCCAGACATAGCAAGATCAAATCAAATCACAACAGCGGTGCTGCCTATGTTGTTGGAACCAAAAACCAAATTATCAATAGACTCGAGCCCACTCTCTTTACACCATGCTTCATCTCTGGGCTGGACACCTTCAGGATTATGAGGCAAGGCAAACAAAACACAACAGACTCCTAAATTTGCTGTTCTCTTGGCCCTGTGTCTGGCTTATAGTGGTGGGTGGACTCTATAATTACAGGGGTTGGTTGTAACATCCCCAGCCACATCTGATCCCTAGTCAGGGCAGGGAGCAACACAGGGTGAGGGAACAGCCAGTGGCTGGCTGAACACAGGGTTTAATTGTTTCCCATTAGAGCTTCCATGAGTCAGCTGAGGAGGAAGGTGTTAGAACAGCAGACCCTTACACGGCAAGACTGAAAAGACAGGAACAGTCCGCCTCATAGGTCTTTTGAAGTTGGTGTTTGGATAATCCAGTGATGTTTCAAAACTCTAGGAGTGAATGTTTCAGAGCCACAAATACAAGGAGTGTCACCTGGAGAGGAGTGAGAGGGTGTCCTTCTCCAAGATGATATCCAAAGCAAGAATTTTCCCAACACCCTCACATTACAGCCTACAGATTTGACCACAAACTTACCCAGCGACCTTATACATACAGCGTGTGTGTGTGTGCGTGCGCGCGCACGCACACACACACACACACACATGCACATGCACATGCAATCACACACAT
This sequence comes from Rattus norvegicus, assembly GCF_021556685.1. Taxonomy (NCBI): domain Eukaryota; kingdom Metazoa; phylum Chordata; class Mammalia; order Rodentia; family Muridae; genus Rattus; species Rattus norvegicus. The sequence continues at coordinate 16,642,072 of NC_141541.1, read as the reverse complement.
GCATATGCAATCACCCATGCACTGACACACACACACAGACACACATGCACTCACACACACATGCAATCACACACACAGACATACTCACTGACACACACATACACACACCGACACACATGCACTCATACACACACACAATCACACACACAGACATACTCACTGACACACACAGACACACACACACATACACAATTTAGTTCATCACCTCATGGCTACCACTAGTGGGGCGGAGGTACAGTGTGTGATGCGAATTTTCATGACAAACCTTGGAACTTTGTTAAAACACAGTCAGTCAGCTAGCTTGTCTCGTCCCCACTCCTGTCAACCAGAAAAAACAGCAGCATATGTGTCCAGAATGTACTGCAATAATTAAAACAGCTACTTTTAAAATATCTTGTGATTCCCAATTTGATTCTTGAAAGTAGCCGCATGTCTTTATCTCTAACTCCTCCTACCTTTACAACAGCCTCAGGCCCACTGATTTTCTACACAATTTAGGTCTAGACAGATGCGGCCTATGCATACGGCTTACAAAAGACTGCAGTGACTGGAAGGGAGGAGAAACCCGTTAGAAGCTGTCCACCTGCTGCTTGTTTCATTTGTGTTTGACAGTGTCTATAAGCTCAGTGCCTGCTAATTTAAGGTCATCTCCCTTCCTCTCCCCCTTCCTTGCCTTAAAGTTACCTATTTTGAGCTTCAGGGAGGGTGGTCCCTAATTCTTGTCTCCCATCCCTCTGTAATTCAGTTCAAGGAGAATCATCTATTGTGTTTCCAAGGCTGTGGTTTGGGTTTTCAAAAGAAGTATAAATTGCATTTCCTGTTTTCAAGGTATCCAAGGCCTGTGCGGGAAGATGAGCCTAAACAGAAAGTGCTTGCCTGAAAGAATATGGCAATCACTTAAAAAGAATAAAACAGACAAAGTGGGCATGCAGAGAGACAAACAAAGAGGACACAGAGAGACAGAGGGCACGCAGAGAGACGTGCTGTGGATCGTGATTCTTACAGTCTTCTTTGTATGTGCTGGTTTCCCTAACACAGTGGACAGGCAGGCCTGTTGTCTTTCTCCACATTGCTTTTGTTCATCCTCAGCTGACCGGATCACAGTACAGAGATGGACTCTGCCAGCCTGGCCCTGTCCAGGTTGGGCAATCTGTCCATGTTTCCCAGCATGACACGGAAGAAACCCAGAGCAATCTCGAATGCTCTCCAAGGTCAGTATGTGGTAAAGGTGCTAGGGAGAGTCCAGAGCCTCCGTGAGTCTCTACCAACGCCTCTGGAAACTAGCAGTGGGTAAGAAAGTGTTCCTGACACCACAGCAAATGTCCCTCAGCTACCCAAAGACAGTACTGACTGTAGTTTATACATATTTTTTATTTAGTGTGCATGCACGCTTGTGTGTGGGTGTGTATGCATGTATGTGTGTATGTGCATGTGTCTGTATGTAGAGACTAGAAAACAGCTCCTATGTGCTATTCCTTACTGACCTGGAACTTGCCAACGAGGCCAAGGGTCCACTGGACTCTGTCTCACCAGCTCTGGCATTACAAGTACACACCCAGATGCATGGGTTTTTGGACATGGGTTCTGGGATTTTTGACTACACTTGCAAGCACATTTCTGTCTGAGCTACCCTCTCCCCTGCCCTGGAGTTTACATTTTAGCTTTAGAGCGGAGTTGTCACCAGACTCCAGGGAAACTGGTGAGGAGCGAGGCTGTCCCATGGGGAAGTAGGTGGAGGCAGGCCTGTAGCTCACAGCTCCGCTCTCCTGCTCCAACCTACGAGAGCGATCCAAAGCACAGGTATAAAGAGCTGGTGCAGAGAAGTGACCGAGACTTCGTTCTCCCAGGCTTCCCTTTCAGGAATGGAAACAAGATTTGGCTTGTTAGGAGAAGAAAGCCTGCTTTACGAGAATTGGTAACTGGTACGGGAGGAAAGTGTGAGAGTTCCGGAGGGCGTTTCTCTGACCATTTCCAGTCACCTTGGGAGCAAAGTGCCCCTTTCTTTTCCTGTTTATAAGAGGGTAGAGGCCTGCTCTTGGCTTCTTATGATCCACAGATTCGGAAAATATTGATTTTCATGGAATCCCTGAGGCTCTAGTGAAATTAACGTGATTTTCATAAATACAAGTTGTATCAGAGCTGTTGTCATAGAAACCGGAATGGAAAGAACAGCAGGAGCGTGAGCAGGAGAAACCTGTGGCCGGCGTTTGGGTTTGGACGGCATTGCTCTTGGATCCTACAGCTCCTGCCAAGTGGGTTCTTCTCAGCTCTGAAGCTGGTCATCCACTGTTGGGGGAGCCCTCCACAGCAAGATGCTAGTGTTGCACTGTCTGCTCCAAACACCTTCCCAGGCTAATTCACCGTGTGTCCTCTCTCTAGCCTTGTGTGAAGCCATGCCCAGTTCCTAGCCACGCCTTCATCTGTGTACCTCAAGCTCCAGGGAGCGTCTTAATTAAAGTTAGGGCTGGGCTAAGCCCTGGGCCAGCACCTCCTCTACAGAGAACCTCAAAACCTGAGCTGCTTCTAAGTTCCCAGAAATGGTGGCACTCACGTCTGCCAGTCTTTGCACCCCACTAGATCCTCTCCATTTGAAATACTATCCTATTCTGGGTGTATTGTGATTAATTGCACACAGCCTGTAGTATTTGTTGCCTTGAGTTCGATAAGGACGTATGTTTTAATAAACTTTGTACTGCTCTTTCCTGCCACAGCACTTTTCCCCATTGGAAGAAATCGATGAGTGCTTGCATGTCAAGTCAGCAGGAAGCCAGACAGGAGCAATGGGGTCTTTGGGGCCTACAAAGTCCTGGCACGATTATGTCGGTAGGACTTCACAGAGCCATTTATATCAAGGCGGGGGAGTAGCCCCTGATTCATTCTTTTTAAATCACCCTTCAGGTTGCCCTCTTCCTCCTCTCCTTCCTCCTCAGTCCCACACCTATACACATATACTTTAACACAGGGTCTGATGACTCCCAGGTGGGCCTCAAACTCACTATGTAGCTGGCAATGACCTTGCATTTCTTATCCTCCTGCCGCCACCTCCTGAGTTCTGGACCAGACTGTTGGTGAGTAGGTTGACTACGTCTGTTCTTCCAGTTGTAAGTTGAGGACTAACATTTCCCGAGTTAGAGATTTGTTTAGAAAATTTGGCACAATAATGATTATCTGGGTATCTCTGCGCTTAACACACAGTAGGGCCATGCGGCGGACCAAACATAGATAACAGCACACAGTGTGGTTTGACTTGACAACTCCTACTTGCTACCAGACTGCAAACAGTCACCCATTTGTCACTTTCAAGTTTTGACAGATACCTGTGGGGTAACTTGAGATGCACAGTACCATTTCCCCAACATCAGTGACCCCAAATTCTGCTGGGCAGATAAATCTCACATAATATAATGTCTCGAGTCCACAGGAAGTATGAACACCATTGAGAGAAGTCTCTGGAAACTGCATTGGTAAGTAGAGTGGGCAGCTTCCCTGGGGACCAGTCTCAGAGAGGACACCGCAAATTGGAACTTTCAGACCCCCAAACAGTAGGGATATGGTGGGGAAGTCAAAGGAATTCAACTTCCTCAGCCTCCCCCACACAAATCAATCGCAGAGGAAATGGGAATCGGAGGGAAAGGTTCCTTAGAATGCTTTCTATTTGTACCCAGTGACCTCACCTCATAAATCTCCCTGCCTCCTGGTGGGGCTTCTTGAGCAGAACCCCAGAGATGCTTTCCAGTCTCTTTATAGGTTCACTTTTGAGCCTGTGAGATGGATAGTGGAACCTTGGGTCTGGGGAAGGCAACACATAACGGGGAGGACACTGAGGAAGACCTTGGGGAAGACCTTGTGGTTGAGAAGCTGATTATCTAAGTAACTTCAAGCCACTGGAATTATTCCAGGAGATAAAAACACGACTATGAAGTTGATTCTATATTTTGCCTAGGATTGTGTTGTCCCTTGTTCGTGTGCCCTGTGTCCTGAGCTGCAGTCAATGAGCAGGCTGCTCATGTCTGATTTCACCCTTCATGCAGCATACCCAAGAATGGCTCACATGTTAGCCTTCTAAGCCTCTCCCGGCTTGCCCTGTCTCCTAAGTCACAGTTGCTACAGTGCGTGCCTTTCAATTTGCAAATGAGGAGTGTTAGATCTTGCAACAGGTACAGGAAAAAAAATCTGTAGCCTGAGATGTACCCTTTGGACCCTCAAAACGCCACTTCTTGTGTTATTAGCCAGACCTTCCTTTCAGCGTGACCTCAATGCATCGTAGGTTTCCTTTTTCCATTTGGTAAGAGGGGAAATAAATGAATGTACAGAGCATGTCCGTGACTGCACCACAGAGGAGGCTTTTGTTATCAATCTCATTTTTCTTGTTTTGCAACCAACATATCCAATTCATGCAAAATCAGTTTGACTCTTTTTTTTTATTATATATATTTTTTGCTTTCATAAGAGGCTCATAAAAGCAAGTCTTGGCAAATGTACGTGGTGCAAGCCAGAATTTTATAGGGCTAATAAAACACCCAGCCATGTTTAGAGCCTAGCTCTGGCACTCGCTGAGCTGTAGTGACTGCTCTGGGTACTGGGTTTTAGAAGATAAAGACCCTGTCTCCAGGGATCTTCTAGGTGAACCCAGGCAGGCACCCAGAACAAGAGAATCAGCAAAGGCTGATTCTAGGCTGCCTGAGATAAAAAACAAAACAAAACAAAACAACAACAACAACAACAAAAATGAAAACAAAACAACAAAAACCCAACCCTCAAGGTCTGGCACTGTTTAATAGCATCACCATTCTTCCCAGTCGGCCATGAGGAGCCCTGTTTCTCCAGCGATGTCATTGTGGAGCCTGGCTTGGATTAGTGTAATCCACAGCATGCAGGCCTCCTGGACTCCACCATTCCCTCTAGGGATGTGCGGCACTTACAGAACTCAGCTTTAGAAAGGCTGGCTGAAGCCCAGACTTCCCCACTCACAGTGCCAAGCAAACTTCACGTGATTCCCGCACCCTGGAGTGCACACAGTGAACGTCCCGTGGTTTAAAGCGATGCATAGAAATCTCTCCCGAAACCCACGCTGTCTCAGCAGTTGATGAATATGCTTCATTCCAAGCAAAGATTGGCAATTGTCAGCCCCTGACGACATATGTGTTCCTTCCCCATTCCTCGTGAGGTGGGGAGCAGGTGCAGGCCCGGTAGGATCAAGAGGGCCCCATGCTACAAAGTCCTAGAGCTTTTTGCCGGAATGACTGAGATGCCAATTGCCTTTATGCCTGTACTGAACTCATCAAATCCATATTTTCAGAAACAATGAAATCTTGAATATCAACTATTCCCAACAAGAGGAAAAATGTGTGTAGACACAGTGGCAGTTGAGGTTAGAGGTGAGGTCTTTTAATTGACATAGAAACTTCTGTCTTCTCTAATCAACAAGAACTCCAGTTAAGAACTCCCATGACCTACACACCATGGCATTAGTGTAGAGATCCAAGGGCAACTTGTTAAAATCTGTTCTGTCTTTCTACCGTGTGGGTATCAAAGTCAGGTTGTCAGGATTGGCAGCAAGCACCTTTATCTTCTGAGCCACCTTGCTGGCCCATCTCTCTATTTTCCAAAGTGACTGTTGTGCTGTTATGGATGACATCCTGAAAACACGTTGCAAACATCAGTGAAGCAACAGGTAGGTTGGTTTTCAGTGCCAGAGCAGGAGAGAAACCCGTTTACGAATGGTCTGACCTCTGAAGAAGCACAGGATGTTCACAAATCCAAGCTGCACACACAGAGCAAAGCGCACCATATCACCTTCTTGCTGTGGTTACAACCTCCATAAATCCAGTTATAGGAGCAGAAGTTTAGAGCTGGAGGGAACTTCAAATACGGTTTTATTAGCTCTCACAGTGAGAGGTAAAGGAAACTCAGAGAGGATGTGAGGCTCCTAGCAGTCACAGCTACTCTTCTTTCCCCTTGCTCTCTTCTAACAAAGGTCTGGCACTGAGCATCTGCATAGCCCTTCTTATAGAATTACCAAGGAAATAGAAGATATCCTAAATTATTTCTTTAAGTGATAGCGTTTAGGACAGAGCCTGTCTTAGTTAGGATTTCTATTGCTGTGACAAAATACCGTGACCAGAGAGCAAGTAGGGAATGAAAGTGTTTGTTTGCCTCTCACTTCCACAGCATTATTCGTTATTGGAGAAAGGGCAGGAACTCAAAGCACGCAGGACTCTGAAGGCAGGAGCTGATGCAGCGGTCATAGAGGGGTACTGGCTTGCTTTCCCTGGCTTGCCCAGCCCACTTTCTTACAGAAGCCAGGACCACTAGCCCAGGGATGGCACCACTCACAATGGGCTGCCCCATAATTTATCACTAATTAAGACAATGCCTTACAACTGAGGCTTCTTTCTTTCTGAGGACTCAAGCTTGTGTTAAGTTGACACACAAAACCAGCCAGTACAGAGTCCCAAGCTCATTCTCCTTCCTTCCTTCCTTCCTTCCTTCCTTCCTTCCTTCCTTCCTTTCTTTCTTTCTTTCTTTCCTTCTTTCTTTCTCTTTGTATGTGGCAGCAAGCAAAGCCATATCTTTGCACATGGCAAAGAAATCAAAAAGAAGAGCTCTCAGAAACCCTGGAGCTGACAGACGGATCTCACAGGAGTTTGCCATGCATACTACTTAATAAGAAAAATGGTCTATAAGGGAAGATGGTGCTGCTGCACACCTTTAATCGCAGCACTTGGGAGGCAGAGGCAGGTGGGTCTCTGAGTCTCACACCAGCCCGGTCTACAGAGCGGAATCCAGGACAGCCAGAGTTACACAGAGAAACCCTGTCTCAAAAACAAACAGAAGACAAATGGTGTGGCACTTCATGATTAAAGCAAGCGCAGATGGGTAAGCTCTCCCACAGTGATGTAAGCCTTCCTATAGAACTGAGGGGCAGGGCTGCCCACCTTCCCACCGCCTCCTCAGAACCTGTGCAAGAGCTTCCTTAGTGTCCGACTTTCCAGAACTACCAAGGGCAAGAAGTCATACAAGCAACCTGTTTTCTTATTATAGAATAGCCCATAAACATCGTGGACATGTCGGAAAGTCCAAAATGAAAGTAGGCTTTCTATGCATGAGCTGCTATGTGCAAGTCTGGGGTTTCTTCAGATGTATCTTAGCCATGCTTCTCTCTCTCTCTCTCTCTCTCTCTCTCTCTCTCTCTCTCTCTCTCTCTCTCTCTCTCTCCCCCTCCCTCCCTCCGTCCCTCCCTTCCTCCTCACCCTGCCCCCCCCACGATTCTTACAACAGGATTTCTCTGTGTAGTCCAGGCTGTCCTGGAACTCACTCTGAAGAGCAGTCTGGCCTAGAACTCACAGAGATCTGCCTGCCTCTACCTCCCAATTGCCGGGATTAAAGGTGTGCACTACCACCAACAGGGTGTATAGACAGTTTTCAAATCCTCTCTTCCTTTGTGCATTAAAGTTTATGAGGAACATTTGCTTTCTTAGTGGCTTTTACACATCTGCAACTAAATAAACTACCTGGAAGGTGGGTGAAACCCCCCCCAGCTCAGCCCTGGTCTTGGATATGGTAGGGTTGAAAGTGCACAGCTTGCAATGCATTTGCACAGACTCCTTTGAGGTCATACCTCTGAGCAATGTATCTTAAGAACAATGGCTGTTCCACAATGCCCCTTACAACAAGAAGTGACTGAGTTTTCCTAAGTGAGGAGAAGGTAGACAATAGAACTTTTCCATTTCTGTTGCTATAAATAAAACTATAATAAATAAATAAAACAGTTACAATATAACTGTTGTAAAAAGTAACAGTTTAATAACTATTTTAAAAGATTTTTAAAAATTTAATTTGCATACATCCATTCATGTATGTGATTCTTTGATTATTTTTTAATTATAAGTTTTAAAAAGGATAATTAGGTCAAGATCATAAACATCCTAATGGTGTTTGATACATATTGACAACTCATCCTCTGAGGTCACACACAGAATCACTTCCTCACATAGAGCACAAGAGTCTCACTTCCTTACATCCCAGATAACCCAGAGTAGGAATTTTCACCAGCTCAAATGGAGAAAACCAGCAGCTTAGGATTGCTTGCATTTCTTTCACATCAGTTGAAGTTGTCTATTTCTGCCTTATACTTATTTGGCAATCATGTGGTCTTGTAGACCATCATGTTCTAAGTAAGATATCTTTGCTTAAACATAACAGGTACAACACAAAAACATGGGGCACCAGTCACCTCAATGGTAGCCAAGTAGACATAGTATTGGTTCTCTCTCTCTCTCTCTCTCTCTCTCTCTCTCTCTCTCTCTCTCTCTCTTTTTCTCTCTCCATCTCTCTTTGTCTGTTTGTTGGTTTCTCCCTCCCACCTTCTCTCCCTCTTTCCCTCACTCTCTCCCTCCCACCTTCTCTTTCTCTCTCTCCCTCCTTCTCTCCCACCTTCTCTTCCTCTCTCTCTCCCTCCTTCTCTTCCTCCCCCTCTCTCTTTCTATCCTCACATTATGAGGAACTTTCTGGCTGTGGGAAGTCCCAGGGCAACTCCTACAATTACTGCAGAAATACAGTCTTGAAACTCCAAACGGGAACAGGTCAGTGTGTGCTAAAGCGAGCTCCATCAGAAACGGAAGGGCAGGCATGATTGTGTTTTTTAGTTAATTTTCAGAGTGGTCGCTTTATGATAGTGGAATGGTTTGGGGGTTTTCTGATTTGTTTTAAATGCAGGACTTGAACTCATGGCAATCCTTCTGCTGTAGTTCCAAATGCTGGGATCCCAGGTATGTGCACTGTACCTGGCTAAGAGCAATCCCTTTATCTAATCTGGTTTTGGTATGCACAGATATGGGCTGCTAGGTGTTCTTCACATAGGGAAAGCTGGAAGAAAGAAGATACAGGGGCATGTGTAGCTGCCTCGTGATCCTGACTGGCCCCACACAAGTCCTAAGGTCATACATAACCCAACAGCTGGAGCTGTGGTGGAGAGTGCTGGATTCTTGGACTCTGTGGTACTCAGTGCAGGGAAATATCATATGAATTTTTATAGGGGAAAGTGAATTTTTATAGGCGAAAGTGAGTTGATGATCAAGGCCTCTTACACACACACAGAGAGAGGGGGGGAGAGTGTCTGTTTTGCTTCTATCTATCTATCTATCTATCTATCTATCTATCTATCTATCTATCTATCTACTATCTATTTCATTTATCATCTTCCTGGTTAAAGACTATATGGTTAAAAAAATAAAACCCAAGTGGCATAGGTCTCATATGCTTAAGTGTGTTTTCAGAACTCCTAGAGAGCCTATAACAAATTCAATTCGTTCTCCTTAGTGATTCAGTACTTTTGGAATATGTCTTAGAACCTGCATTTCTACTAAGCAATGTGTTTATAAAGAAAGAAATTCTAGGCTTCAGGGATCTATTTTAAATGCCCTTCCTGATGAGGGCCCCACAACTACACATTGTTCCCAAGCAAAGACACTGAAGTGGTTCTTTTGGATAAGGTATACCAGTATCCCCAAGACAGGGAGGGGAATGGAGCCCTTTGGATGTACTGTGTGGAGATCAGCTGCAGAATGCTGTGCTGGTAGGCACGGAGAAATAGTAAAAGAATGTGTGAGCAGTTCCCACCTGGGCTATTTCCCAAGAACTGGCAGTGCAGTCTCAGTGTCTGGGGTCCCTGGTGCTGTTAGTCAGGTTTAGGCTGCTCCATAAATGTCATGTTGGTTTAATATATTATTATGAATACATTATAAATTATATTGTGACACCCAATAGGCCACTGCCCTTCCAGGGAACTAGACACCACCCACTGGAAATCAGAAGGGTTTATGCCATTTCTCAAAGAGAAGAACGTTTATTCTGTCCTAACCACAGGATTAGCTTCCAAATGTCAGTCAATAGCAACACACCTGGAATTTTAAAGGTGTGGAGAGAGTTCCAGCTCTACCGTGCATCCTGAGCTCTCATAGGAATGAGAGAAGCAGGAAGGAAACAAAGGTTCGTTCTCTTCCCTCCTCGCTGCCTGCAGAAACCCACATGTCCTTCTAAGGCTGCAATGTCCCATTCACCAGGACAGAGTGCACAACCCTGGAGTGAGGGGTGCGATGACTTAAAACATTCTTTCTCATGTTACCAGCACAGAGCGCCTGGTTTTCTCCTTGCCACAGTTCTGGTGGTGCCGCAGAAGTGCTTGCCTTGCAACCACAGCGGCCTGAGTGAGGTCTCCAGTGTCCACATAAAATCAAAGCTGGTCCTGGAACCCTAGCACTGGGGAGGGAGACACAGGGAGCTCCCTATGGACTTACTAGCCAGCTAGTCTGGCTTGCTCGGTGATTGCCTGTCTACCAAGAGACTCTTTCCCAAAAACCAAGGTTGACAGTATAGATAGCAATGGAGGAATGGCACCCAGGGTTGTCATGTGACTACTGCTATTGCTGCTGTTACTACTACTATTACTACTACTACTACTACTACTACTACTACTACTACTACTATAACAACACACTAACACACACACATGCACACACACATGAACACATACATGAATACACACTAATACACACATGCACACACACAAACACACACATGAATAACACAGACACACACACACACTAACACACATGCACACACACACCACTTTTGCTTCTGTGCTTCTAGCAGAGGGACAAGATGGATGAAAGAGAGAGAAAGTCAGACTCTCTTTCCATTTTGCTCAATGGGCAACAGCTTCACCTTTACTCCCCAGTTATTCTGCTGTGTGTCATATCAAGAAAATGCCCACAGTGAAAGTACACTCTGGCAATGTCCTGACAGTATGCTTTTCTTTTTTTTTTTTTTTTTTTTTTTTTTTGTTCTTTTTTTCAGAGCTGGGGACCGAACCCAGGGCCTTGCGCTTCCTAGGTAAGCGCTCTACCACTGAGCTAAATCCCCAGCCCCGACAGTATGCTTTTCAAAGAATGGACATAAGCCCAGCACAATAGAGTCAGTTTCTCTGTCCCCCCTCTCTCCTCCCCCCTCACACACATTGTGTAGCTACAATAGGTGGCCCCCATAGACTAGGGCTGGTAAGATGACTCAGTGGGCATTTATCACAAGCCTGATGACCTGAGTTTGATTCCCTGGACCCACATGGAGGAAACGAAAACTAATTTCTGATTTCACCTGTAGGCTAGAGCATGTGTGCACCCCTCAATGCAATAGCTAAATAAAGGCTAATTAAAGATTTCAAAGGATATTCCATCTAATTATTGGTTCCTTTTCCAGCCCTCCCAGTCTACCCTGTACCTCTAGTCTTCAGGCCTCCACACAACGCCTCTACAGTATTCCACGTTTTTCAAAGCAAATTAATGAAAAAATGTATACCTGAAGGGTAGTGCCTCTTCTGATGGTCTATGTCAGAGTGGGAGCAGTAAGACAGAAAATCGGCACTCCGTCGTTTAAAGGACAGAGTAAATAAAGCCTTAAAACCCTGCAAAGAGAGTCAAATCAGAACTCCTGACCCTACAATGACGTGAAGCCAATAGTGAGTGCAGGTGCCAAGGTGTGGGGAGGAGAAAGGACATCACGTATTCTCCAGCATGGGAGTGATGGCATCTCTCTGTGATGCCCTTGCTCGGGGTTTCCATCCCCAGAAGAAGCTTGGGAGAAAGGACAAACACTAATGTCTAAATCCGACAACCCCGGCTTTTATTGGTGCTCTGAAGGAGAGACTGTGCCTGTAGCAATCCATCATTTACTTATTGTGTACAAAGAGGTAGTTGGGTATTAAGTGCAGATTTGACCAAAATGCAACAGACAAAAAATCTCGAGAGCTTTATTCTACACAGAGATGTTTTCAGAGAGCGCAGACTGCATCTGAGGTTGGCCAAATCACTGGGGCCCCCGTAAGCAATGTTGAATGATTTGGAATGATAAAAATCTCAAAATAAGCCATCTCTCTCTCTCTCCATGGACACAGGTAAGTGTGTTTTTTTTTTTAAATTGTTTTGATCAATCCTTCCCAAGGCATTGCTTTGCTCATCAGCAGAGAAACTGTGAGCAATGGACCTGGTTGTGCTGTGACAGTCACCTGACAAGGAAGCCTGCAGACGCGTCTGCTGGGAGGTGGGCTGAAGGCCATTTAACTTGGAAACTTGTCTTGATTGTTTCTAAAACAAAACAAGCAGCTCCTTTTCTGACACAGGAGTGGAAGGAGCAAGCCTGCTCTCCAGCTGACCTCTGCTTTGGTCCTCTCCCATGGGAAGGGTGTTTGTGTCTCATACTCCATTCTGAAACCTAGAGTAAAACTCCCCCGAATCTTTGCTTCAGTGTTCCCCTTGAGAACAATGAGAAGAAAAGCCAACGGTAGGAGTGGGCTAAAGGTCACATGAAGTAGAACATGTTAAAGACATTTACAATCCCAGAGAATGGGTGAGTTTTCGTTGCACGGCCTTCCACAACATGCTATGGATTTGTTCGGCTGGTTTTAATAATAATAGTTTAGAAAGGAGTGGTGGGAATGTTGTCCTGTGTGTACATGATGGAGTGAGTGACTCCTAGAAGAATTTAACACCAGTGGACAGATGGGAAACACCACTAAGTCCCTTTCATGTGATTCCCAGCCTCTCAGTATGGAGAACACCACAGGCTGAACTGGATCCGCGACACCTTTTCCAATGCATGTGCTTTTAGCCAGTTGTCATGGACGATAAGACTCTATTTTCTTTCTAACTTCCTTCCCTTTCTTTTACCCCAGCACAACAATTTTGGGCATTTACCAGCCATCTCTTGCCAGGTTCTCACCCATGCAAGCATACCCCCACCTTCCTTTTAGCCATGGGACTCTAGAGCCCAGGAGGATGATGGAGAAACGATTCCCAAAGCAATAGGACACATGCTGGAGCCATCAGCCTCACAAACGTTTCAGCTAGCGGGCTGGGGCAGAGAATGATTCTTACATCTGTACTGGGATGCTCAGTACAAGGGAAGAGAAACACCTTGGTGAAAATCCCCTGTAAACAACAGTTTTGAGAGAGGGGATGGTTTTCACTGGGATGCAGTTGCATTTATGTGAGTTATTTGAGCAGACTGTGAAAACCGGGAGAACAGGCTGGAGCTCAGAGCAGAACACAGATCTGGCTTGGAGAGCACAGGATTGAGAGCCATCTGTGCAGAGGTGGAGGTCTGACAGAGGGAGGAGGGAACTTAGGGCTGAGACCAGTGCTCATGGTATATCCTCTGTAAGGTGCTGAACCAGCTAGGGAGAGAGGTTGCTCAGGGAAGAGGAGGTGGATGGAGAGTGTCAGAAGTAGGGGAGGCACTGGAAAGGCAGGGGGAGCTGCCCTAGCATCTTCTTTTACTTTCTCCTCCAACTTCACAGCTCACTCCCCCTCTTTCTCTATCTCCTGTGATTTTCTGGTTAGAACTGATTCTCCTGGGAAAGACAGAGAACACATTCCTGGTTTGGGGTGGCCCTTTTACTTCTCAGAAATACTTTCCTGCCACCTGGGTCTCTTTAGGATAAGAGATAGAAGACCAATGGTGCCTGGACTGCGACACAATGTGCACAGTGCTAACTTGAAGTACAAGGGACTGTCAAGGGAGAAGTGTGGGAGTAGGAGGAGGCAGCCAGTAAAGGCCACATGATGCCATGGACAGAGCACATAGGGTTAGAAAGCTGATGAATGGAGAGGAAAACACCCAAGGTATGCTTGCTTTTTCTGCCCTGACAAGCTCAAACCAGTTGATCTTCTACATGAGAACTTTCCTAGGATACTACACTATAGTCCACAGTGATTTCTCCTCTGGAATCCAGTCAGCAACTTAGATATCAGTCTTTTACTTTCTTATTTAAGTAATCCAATCCCCCCGTGAAGCAGTTTCTTGGAGAAAAGGGACCATGTCATACACACCTGGGACATGCACACAGGTCAGAACATGCTTAATTGATAACTTGGATTGAATACCTCTCATGACACCAAGCCCATTCAGCTCTCTTGCTACTGTTTCTTTCTGACAGTGGATTTGTTTAAACAAATGTCTTGATTAGACCTTTGGATAGAGTGATATTTATTAGTGGGTTCCCAAACCCTACAGGGCTGCTTGGTACTCACTAATCAGCACTTCCAAGCTCTTTGGAAAACACAGGGCAAAGCAGATCTTTCTAGAATGTTATACAAGCAAGCCTGAACAAGGAAACAAGGAAAACGAGAGGGAAAGATGGCTCGAGCTCCTGGGGCTGACATTTCCTTAACGCAAGCTCTCTACTAACTACCACAAGGGGATGCTTATTTTATGAGTCTTGCATGCACCTTCATTTCTTCCTCCCCTGCTTCTTTTGTGACCCAGAAAAAATTTTACCATCCTTGCAAGAATAAAGGCATGTCAGGTTTTCCTAAGTCGGCGATGCTCTTCCTCATCGGGGAAATGGAATCTAAATTAAACTTTGTTCTGCAAGTTAAAAACATCTCAAATTCAAGCCAACAAAAATGTCTCTGGCTCTACTTGAATTGTATTTGTTTTTTTCATGCCATGCAAAACAAACTACAGTAGCAGCCCCTGCAGAAAGCGGAGTGCAGACAGTCTTTGTCTGTGACTTAGAGACTCAGGGGAGTCCCGGCTTTCCCCCTAGCTCCCTCTACTTCAGTAGCAGTGGCCCCTAGTGCACGAGGGGAACCGGAAGCCCATTTCTCATGCTGGGACTTGTGTTCTAGGTTGTGCAAGTCCCATATCCTACCACCCACTGTCAACAAACACAGGCTGTCCCAATTCATATCACCTACCATTGGAGAAGGGGGGAGCACAGGAAAAGCAACGTGCCTCACTTTGCATAATATTTTGCATTCATATGCACGCCTGAACATGTGAATGTGTGCAAGGAGATGCCAGGGCACACGTCAGTGGACAACCCTGAGTGTGGATCTTCACCGTCCAACTCGTTCGGGAAAGGCTCTATTGTCATTTGTTCTTGTAGGCCAGGCTAGCTGGCCTGTCAGCTCCTGGGTATTCTGCTTCTGCCTCGTATCTTGCTGTAGAGTGCTGGGGTTATAGACATGGCTATTGCTTTCAAAACAGAACTCAGGTCCTCATACCTATGTAGCAAGTCCATTATACATTGAGCCACACAGACCTCACCCCCAGCATGGTGCTGAGTCACAATTTATACACAATCACAAGTGGCCTCAACTTTACTCCTTATTCCTATCCAGTGAGGCAGCTTGCTAACTTTGGGAAAACTGAGATTTCACTGATGGAAACAAGGTTCTGATATCATGAGCCATTGCTCAGTGTCCTGGTATTATATGTTCCTCCTAATCACAACACTCTCTCAAAATTCAAACATTTGATCAGGAGCCTGGGGGGTAAATAAGAGGGACACAAATGTCACATATCTGGGAAGAAAGTTTAGAAGATTCTCGAAATCCCCCTCCACCCCCAACAGAAGAGAAGGGAGAAAACAGTTGCTGGAGTGGAGACTCTGAACAGTCAACTTGGAGGAAGTGAGATGTTGGGATTGTGGATCTGTCTGCAAACTGTAGAGAACTCCAGGACTGCAATCTCATGGAGCTGTCACACACGTTGGGGTGGGCTTTCTGCTGATACAGCTGCCTTTGAGTTATCCCTGATCCATGTAAATAACTCTTCACCCCTGCTCCTGGTAGTAACTGCAGTAAAAACTCATTGGCTTGCCAATTTCGATATTGGCGCAAGTGTTACTTTGGTCTGTCATGAGCTCCATTTTGGGGGTGAGTAGATTTGTGGTTATCGCAACTGCCCAAGAAAGATCTGTCACACAACACGTGTCAAAGCCTAGACTTGAAGCCAGGTTCAACTCCCTGGGAAACTGACCTTTGCTTGCCTCCATGATGACTCCACACAGGTGATAGCTTAATATTTACTATAACTCATATTTATGGAATGACGTATTTCAAGGTTTAATTCAGAAAGTGAATATATCATTAATTACTGAATGCTTATTGAAATATACTGGATGGCATGCCGTGTGTGTGTGTGTGTGTATCTATCTATCTATCTATCTATCTATCTATCTATCTATCTATCTATCTATCTCACAATTCTAAAGACATGGAAGGAGCAAAATTAGCCTTGGGGCACTAAGACATGGCTCAGTAGGTGAAGTGTCTGCTGTGCAAATGTGAGGACCTGAGTTTGATTCCCCAGCACATGTGTGAAAATATGGGGATAGCAGAATATATCTGTAATCCCAAAGCTGGGGAATGGAGGCACGAGAGTCTCCTGGGCATCTCAGGTCAACCAGTGTAGCAGAATTAGTGGGGCCAGGCTCAGTGAAAAACCTTGTCCCAAAAACCCAACTGGAGTTTGATTGATATGGACCTCTGGACTTCTCATGCACTGTGCGCATGTGCAATACTCCCAAGCAAGCACTCCTGAACTCACAGACGGACACACACACATGCACAGATCAAACTGTGGCTCTCTGAGGATGCCTGTGAGAAGTCAGAAGTGAGGTCATATGAGCTGTACTCAGGAAAAGGGCATTTGTGGAAATGTCTCACAAAGTCCTAAACCATCGGGGAGTAGGAAGGAAGTAGCTATCCACACTGAGGCTGCATGAGTGAATTAGTCATGTTAATCCACACAGGGCTTACATGGGCCTTAGAGAATGTGATTGTCATGATATTGATAGGCGGGGGTTCCTGTCAACGACTGTTTGCCCCAAAGACATAGGAGGCGGAGAAAACGATGATTGAGCG
Source organism: Rattus norvegicus (assembly GCF_021556685.1). Taxonomy (NCBI): domain Eukaryota; kingdom Metazoa; phylum Chordata; class Mammalia; order Rodentia; family Muridae; genus Rattus; species Rattus norvegicus. Next base: position 16,625,366 of record NC_141541.1, on the reverse strand, counting down.
CACTGTGTGCCAAGGTTATATCCTATAATGCAGACTGAAATTGCAGAGATGGGAGAGGAAAACGTTCCTGTCTATAACGGACTTACAACCTAAGGAATAAGCACTCACAGCTCTATTGCAGGCCACACAGAGCCGAGGACACCAGAGTTACATATGTAAAACCGATTCAGAAACACAGCACCGGGCTGTCATTTTACCGAAAGGCTCTCCAGATATACCGTTGCTTTAATGCTTGATCCAGCCATAAAACTGAAGTCGCCGCCAAACTGCACGGTGTTCTCAATTATGAGAGTTCAGCTGTCAGTGGCGGTGGCAGGAGGCCCTTTGAGGATTATGAGTCATTACCTAGGCCGTGATATTAAATGGGGGAAATGTTATAATGGAATGTGACTGTCAATTTTCAGGGGCACTGCGGTCCCCTGGGAACTGAACTGCATCCCAACAGGACAGGAATGACATGGGGAGAGAAGCAGAGAGGCTGGTGATATGTGAGTTCATTTTTCTCTCCCAACTCATGCAGTAATGAGGGATTTTTTTTTATCTGAAATAGCATTAGGAATATTTGAAGACAACCATCCAGGTGACAGGTCAGTGCTAAAGCTACAAGGTGTGTAGATGCTAATCCCCAAATTCTGCCAGGGTGGGGAGATGGGTTTTAATTTGGGCCTGAGGCTTCCAAGGCCATAAAATAGGCCTAGAAATAATACACGCCTTTTAGAAAGGAGAGTCCAGAATGTGAGATCTGTTTCTATTACCTTAGAATATCTTTGTGCGCATTGGGAACATTTAACCTGAGATTATCAGTAACCCAAAGCCCATTTCTTTAAAAGTGTATACAGGGAACAATGAAGGAGTAAGGGATGGGAGAGAAAAGAACATTTCAGACAGGAAACATTGTTTGGGAATAATTACTACCCTTGTATTGAAGGAAGTGGGGAAAACCCAAATATTCCGAGACCTTGGTTTCACTTTGTGTGTGTGTGTGTGTGTGTGTGTGTGTGTGTGTATGTATGTGTGTACGTGTGTGTATGTGTGTACGTGTGTGTATGTGTGTATATGTATGTGTGTACGTGTGTGTATGTGTGTATATGTGTATATGTGTATATGTATGTGTATGTGTAGTTATGTATATGCTTAGGTATGTGTGTATGTGTGTGTATGTGTGTGTATGTGTGTATATGTGTGTATGTGTGTATATGTGTGTATGTGTGTATATGTATGTATGTGTGTATGTGTGTATGTGTGTATGTGTGTATGTGTGTATATGTATATGTATATGTATATGTATATGTATATGTATATGTATATGTATATGTATATGTATATGTATATGTATATGTGTGCACACATGTGTATGCTTCGTTGTATATGATATGTCTGTGTCTATTTCTTTGTGTTTAAGTAGAAGCCTCATCTGATATGCAATTTAAAATGCTGATGAGGCCCAGAATTGTGATTGCTCCAAATTAAAGAAAAATAAATGACACTATTGAAGTAGGCTTCTTTTATGGGGATTTTTATTTTTCTCCTCTTTTTGCTGACATGCTAGACTAGGACATCAAAACCTATAGACATTGTGGGCAAAAGTTCAAGGTGCTTAGAAGACCAATGGGAGACATCGGTGGGCCTGTGCAATTCTACCAGACAGGGTTAGAGGGGGATCAAAGACACACCACTGTACTCAGGGATACTTGGAGGTCGCTGCCACTATCAGGGCACTTTCCCCATCAGTGAAGTGTTTCCCATGCCTGTGGAGCAGAATCAAGCAGAAGTGACATGACAAAGTGAACCCCACCTCTGTGAAACCACTCTGACATCCGTCAGATGGCAGAGTCAGTGGTGGGATAAATAGTTTTGGTTTGAAAAGTAAAATTTATCTCAGTGAGTTTTCAGGGATGACTAGTGCAGTAAGCCATCAGCGTCTGAGAAACATCAGAGGCCCTAGTGAATGTTGGCAAATGGCTGCAGGAGTGCTTTCCCTGTGAGAGGACAGTGGAGGCCCCCAGTCAGCAGCTGGAGGTGCCTCCCACAAGCCCAAAGACAAGGAGACACGAAGCCAGCTTTAATCAAGTCTGATTGTAGGAAACATGAAACACACCAGTTACAACAAGGTTTCTTATTAATCACCACCAGCATTCTGAGAGGTAAGTGTCAATTGTCCCTTGTGCCTCTCTGGCACAAGGTTTGGGGTGTATGGTACCCAGTTTTGATGTGAACTCTAACACAGGTTCGATTTTAGGAAGAACAGGAGGACTGGAGGGATTTCTAAGCAACACAAGCTCTTACAGAATGACAAGCCATGAAACTGCATGGAATTCTAACTAACACTCTTCTGAACAAAGAACCCACTTTTAATAATTGTTGTCCAAAGGAATGATCATCTTTCCAGGACTGCGGGCAGTACATGTGCCTGAATTTGAGTAGACGGCACCCAGAAAAAGGCATTGTCTGCTTTTGTCCCGGAGCACTTAAGTCTGTGTGTCTGCCACGTCAGTACTGTTTTGCCTAACGTTTTATTTCTGCCCAGCAACAGGGCACTGCATGTTGTGACAATGACCTTACCTTTAAAATAAAATGTCTGGCTCACCAGGGCTCATTAAAACTAGACACGCCAACTGCTATCCTTCCATCTACAGAGACAATTGGTTCAGACATCCAAAGAGAAGGCTGAATAGATGTTACAGAAGCCAAGAGGGAGACTAAAGTCAGGTCAAGTGATAGTCATGAAAAAAGCTAGAGCTCAAGGTCCTTTCCCTTCTTGGTTTGGTTTGTTTGCCTCTCATTGGCTTTGCCTCCCAGTGCTTATCCTTATTTCTTTAACCCCTTACTAACTTCAGGATGACTGCATCATCCTACAGGAGCCTACATAGAGAAAAGAACCTGCAGCAATGACCAGGACACAGACCCTTGCTCCATCTACAGCTGGATTGTGACTTTGGACAAGTCACATGCCTGCTCTGTGCCTCCAGAAGTCAAGTGATGTTTCAGGTGTTTGAGGGCTCAAAACAATAATTAAAAGCAAAATTCTAGGGCAAGTGAGGAAGTCTAGTTGATAAAGTGACTGCTGTGTAAATGGGAAAGTCTTGGCTTCTGCCACTCATAGACAAGCTGTGCACTGCAGCATATGTCTAACCCCAGCATTGGGAGGCAGAGACAGGCAGATCTCTGTAGTCCATTGGCCATCCAGGGCAGCTAGGTTCATGAACTCCAGATTCTGGAGAGACCCTGTCTCAAAATTAAGGTAGAAGATATTCAAGGAAAATCCTTAATGTTGATCTCTGGCTTTCACATACGAACTGATGCACACACGCACATGCCCCTACAAACATACACAGACCACACACACACACACACACACACACACACACACACACACACCACCTTTCTCCTTTGCCATCCTGTTCTTTCTTCCACTTCTCTTTCTCTTCCATGCCTTCTGGTCTCTTACAGATCAATCTTTGCTTCTTTTGATGTCCTTGTCCTTTAGTCTCAGAGACATCTCGTAGTTGTCTTAGACAACAACTAAGACCCCGTGTCTTTGAGGAGCAAGGGTTTGAGTCCTCTCTTGAGATAACACTCAGCAAGAGATGAGGTGAGCCATGTAGAGATGCCTCAGAAAGTAGTTGACTATATAGTGTGGGCCGGAGAGCTATGGAAAAAGAAACAGTTGCTGCAAGAAAGTGGCATAGTCCATTCTTAAAGGACCAGGACAGCAATACCTACCTTATACACTCCTCTTGGTCTTGTTACAGTGTGACTTGGTCACTTCACTGCTTGAGGTGTTCACCTCTGTGTCCTCTCTCCTCAGAGTCACAGCATTTGCTTTCTCTGATCAATGGCGGAGAGTGCACAGGATGCTATGTGACATCCAAGGCTGCTCTAGAAAGCACACGATGGTGTTCAGCCAACAGCTTCACTGAAAATCCTAGGCAACACCAACAGGCAACAGTGAGTGCCTTCAAGTGACTGTAGCTCCAAGACTTCTGTGCCCCACCAGAAGCCAAGTGGAGCCAACTCACACCTACAACCTGCCCAGATTATGGGCTCAAAGCAAAAATAAATGCTGTCGTTGCTCTAAGGCACATGTGTTGAGGTAGGATGTTATGCAGTTACAGCATTTTGTGCTTCTGCTGTCTATTGAAACTGCTCTGAGGAGCAAATGCTTGGCTAGAACGTTTACCAGGCTTGTGGTTAATACTGGAATTTAAGGCAGAATCTACACAAGATTACTTTGTCTCATTCTTGTCAATGCTTTGCGTTCTGAGGGGTAACTAGGAGGTGGCCAACCTCCAGATCAGGATTGTATTTACAACAATATACATTTCCCATTTTTTTGGTTGGATCTATACAAACATCAGCTGGTACATTCCACATGACAAGTGAATTTTAGGTATGTAAAACTTTCATGTCTGAGACTTCCCTTCTCTCTCTTCTGTCCTTACCTTACCATATGATCATAACATGTTAAGAACAAGGCAACAACACAAAGAACTGTACCTCTCAGCCAAGCATCAAGACAGAGCTCACACCACTTGGAGGAATGATTACTGAAACTAAATTTATGTATGACGGCCTTTCTTACTAAGTGACAAGCTGATGGTCATGTGGGACTGGCACATTCCAGTCTGAGGGAAGCATAGTTAAGCTGCTAGGAAAAGAGCTGCTAGGATCTGGACTGGAGAGAGGGCTCAGTGGTTAAGAGCACTGACTGCTCTTCCAGAGGTCCTGAGTTCAATTCCCAGCAACCACACGGTGGCTCACAACCATCTGTAATGAGATCTGATGCCCTCTTCTGGTGTGTGAAGACAGTTACACTGTACTCATATATAAAATAATAATTGATGATGATGACGATGACGATGATGATGATGGTGACAGCAGCATGGGATCTGTGACCACTAGTCACTCTCCATGCCTGTTCTCAGCCATCTTCTCATGACATCCCAAGAAAGTACTATCTAATTCAAGTAAAGGATCGAAATATTCTCTTATAAATTTCTTAAAGTCAATTATGGGCCGTCTTATTCATATTCTTTTCAGTGGTTAGGATTTATGATATCTTCCCCAGTGGGTGGAGTGGTGGAAGGAAGGAGTGTGTACTGACCATATGTACAAGACCTGGCTTTTGTTTTGAGTTTTTACAGATTTATTTTTATTTTATGTGTGCGAGTGTTTTGACTGCATGTATGACTATTCCACATGCACGCTGGCTGCCCTCAGAGGCCAAAGCAGGTGTTGGTTCCCTCTGAGCTGAGGTTAGAGCTGGCTGTGGGCTGCCCTGTTGGTGCTGAGAACAAAGCCCTGGGCCTCTGCAGGAACAGTAAGCTCTCTCAGCTGCTGAACTCTCCCTACAGACCTGACTTGAGTTAATTACACTCACATTCTCAAGTTTCTCTTGTGTTTCTCTACGCAACTCATTTTTCGTTTCAACAACACAGAATCTGAGCTCTGCCTTAGCTACCTGTCTGTTCATTTAATAGCCGTTAAAGTGCTTTGTTAAGTCTATAAACATCTGAGTAAGGGGTCTCAGGATTAAAGCATTAACTATATGAAATTCTACTTATTCCTCGTCCAGACCTTCCTCATTTAACAGATGTCTGAGGGAAGCCTACTGTGCGTCACGCCCTTTGCTTCTGCAGCTGGGCACTTCCTCCTTCGGTTGATTCCCTTCCCCACAAACTCATCTCCTTTCTCACTAGCATACTTCCCTCCTTGTACAAACCCCAAAGCAGATCACTGCGGCTGCAAGCTGGTTCCTGTTGGCTAATGTTTTCTAAGCACAGAGCAGAGCTGGTTCTCTCCGGTACAACACTGCATCGCATCCTTGCTGTAACTCCATTAAGCAAATGCCTGTATTTTCCCTTGATAAATGAGAACACTCAAGGTCAAAGTCACTAAGTAGCCTGCCTAAGACCAGAGGGAGGAAGAGGGTGAAGGTGGGGCCCAGACCTGCAGCAGACTCTAAGACTAAGGTTTGCTCTCTGAGCTCCCGTCCCCACGTATTGTCTCTTGACGGTTTAAAAACAAAAACCAAAACAGCAAAGCAAAACAAAACCTAAAACCTAAAAAGAGGGTTTTTTCAGGATTTTCTTTTGGCACCAAATCATTTGATATTTGTCAGCACCTCTGAAAAAAAAAAAAAACTGTCCTGACGAAAATGTGGAAGTCCAGAAGGATGCTTCAGTAGGTAGAGGTGTGACTGCCTGATGACCTCAGTACTGGGGCCTACCGGACGGGAGGGAGGAGCAAGGGCCAGAGCTGTCTGTCCACCACGTGTATGCCATGGGGTGTGTCCCCACCCAACCCCAGATATCTCTGCCTCTCCCGTCTCTCTCTCTGTCTCCCTCTCTCCTCCTTCTCCCTCTCTCCCTCTCTCCCTCCCTCTCTCTCCCCTTCCCCCCCTCTCACACACACACACACACACACATCTAACAACACAGACACCCAGACGTCTAACATACACACAGACACATAGAGACATATACGCACATACATACAGAGAGACAAACACGCACACACAAACATATACACAGCAACAGCCAGAGATACAGACACACACAGACATACACATAGAGACACATACACACACATACACACACAGAATCACACACACAAACATGACACAAGGAGGTATACACACACACAGATTCACAGACATCACACACAAGAGAGAAACACACACAGAATCACACACATCACACACAGACATAACACACAGACACACACACACAGACACACACACACACACACTAAAAATTCTTTTAAAGAAAAAAATTGAGGTTTACAATCTTGCTTCGGTGTCCTTATCTGTGTTATTGGACCAACTGACACCCTGAATTCTATCTGCCATGTGAAGATTCTTCCCATGTGATTTAGTGAGGACGATGAGGTAAAGCACCTAAGAAGTGTCTCACAGAAGCAGTCTGCCTGGTTCAGTAGGTACCAAGCTCAAGGAAGGCCCCCACCTCCTATCCCCCGGGGTCTTCTGGTTGCATGAAATTGTCAGAAACAATGGGGCTTGGAGAAGTGGGGTGGTGGTGGTGGTGGCAGTGAACTGTTAAAGCCCAGTGCTCTCACACAGATGAGCCAGGTGTCCCACTGCAGGCTTCTCCCCAGGCGCCTTTCCCAGTCTGTTTATACAGGTGCTACCTCTGAGGAAGGTCTGCCGCATTCATGTCGGAGCCCTAGCTCTTCCATGGAAAAGCAGCTGTCAGGGAATTTGCTGCTGTCTGGCAGGAAGCACTCCAAGCTGGCTACCCAGCTTTCCCTTCCAGTCTTAGATACTGGTTTGATGTAGAAAACAAGATAGGCGCTGCAGGTCTGAAGCCCTCGTGCCTCCTGGGAGTTTGTGAGAAAGGCAGGAAGGCCAGTGTCACCCAAGCCCACTGAGTGAGGAGTGGAGTTTAACAAGGCTTTCGGATGGTTTGCATGCTAGTGCTTCCTGGTCCTCCAACTTGAATGAGTGCTTGGCATCTAGAACCTTGGAGATGCTCCGAGACTCCTCCTTCTCGTCTTTATTTTGGTGTCTTTCTAGGTCTTAAAACTCACACGTGTTTGCTCATGTGCTCTCATTTAGAGAGTGTAAGTGCACTACGGACAGTCTTATTACACTGTACCAGATGCCCCAGCCCAGGCGTCCCCTGAAATCATTTTAAAGGTGCAGATCCTCCGCCTCTTCCCAGACCTATGTGAGCAGAATCTGTATTTCTAACAAGGCTGATCAGTCATGTGTACATGGTAGTGTGTATAGTCCAGATGGATGGACCACACGAACTCCTTCTTTCTGAGAGATGACAATCTATTTTCCTCACTTCAATAAGTGGCAGTACCATGTACCAGGGAAAGTTATACAACAATATAGTATAATTAGGTCTTGCCCCTAAATTAACTATATATTAACTTTTACAAATTGCTTGTCAGATTGCTAAAGGCCCCTTTAGGGCCTGTATTAGGAAAGTGGTTGGGGACAGAGAAAGGAGCTGACTATATGCGGGCTGTGGGTGCTCGAGGCTGCACTAAGCCTTTCACATTTGTCCTTCATTGCCACAAACCCACTGTGTAAGAACATCTGACAGTTATCGCTTCTCGGCCTTTTGGCTAAGATCAAGTGTAGAACATCTGACAGTTGAAAACTGGGTGCAGAGAGGCCCGAGTCATTCGCCTAAGGTCACACAGTGGTTGAGAGTCAGAGTGGCGGCAATCTGAACTCATAGTACCTGGTTTCAGAGCTTGAGGATTGAAGGCCGTAGAAGACACTATAAACACACACATCACAAGCCCAGCCCCACAGGACAAAAGTGGCAGATGCAAAAAACCTCGAAGGTTGATATCCCCGATTTAAAAAGGTGACTCGAATGAACAAAGGTAACACACAGCCAGAGGCCAGCCTGTGTGCAGCCATGGTCTGTGTTCAAGCTTCTGACGTGGGAAAGAACCTTGAGCCTTACCCATGTTCTCTGGGAACCTGATGCTTCTGTGTATTCATCGCCTTCCCTTCCTTTACATGTGCATGTGACAGCCCAGCCTTCCCTTCCCTTACATGTGCATGTGACAGCCCCGAAAGATAATCTACCAAGGAGAGCGCATAACAGCTGGTTAATAAAAGCTACTGCTGTTTTAGTCACTGTCAATCAGATAAAAATTTCAAGTCACTGTTTCTCTGACTCTTGAATGAACCATTGACTATGACTATTTCGTACTGACTCGATGTGTCATACACAGTTCAAAACATTTGTATTTTTAAGTGGATGAGGTAATAAACAAAAGAACAAAGAGAGAAATATAGATATTGTCTGGGAAGTACATATTTCAATTCCCAAAGTTCCTAAGATTGTTATTTGCATTTTTCTGTCTGTCTCTGTCTCTCTCAGTCTCTCTCTCTCTCTCTCTCTCTCTCTCTCTCTCTTTCTCTCTCTCTCTCTCTCTCTCTCTCTCTCTCTCTCTCCCTCTCTCTCTCTCTGTGTGTGTGTGTGTGTGTGTGTGTGTGTGTGTGTGTGTAGGTACACAGATCATGGTGTATATGTGGAGGTCAGAGGACAGCTTGAGGAAAACAGTTTTCTACTGTTATGTGAGCTCTGGGATTTGAACTCATGTCATCAGCGGCAAGCTCCCTTTCTCACCAAGACATCTTAAAGGCCTAAGAATTTTCAAGTTGTAGTGTTTTGCATAGGAATGGCTCCAGCCACTGCCCTTTCAGTTCTGAGATGGTTCCTACAGGCCGTGAAGCAAAGTTTGTCTTGATCCCAGCATAGCTCGTGCTGCTAAACTCGACAGGCACTCAGTCTGACACTCACGTGTCAGAGCTCTCCCCCCCCCCCCCTCTGTTTAAGTGAAGTTGTTTCGATTCTAGTTTGGAAATATGCTCTTGGTAACTGATGTCCTCACTGCAATGCCTTCTCTTTAAAGTCCTTGCTGGAAAGTTCAGGAAAGGGTCTTCACTGGTCTGGGAATCTCTTAGATTTAGGAGAAGAAATTGAGCGAAGATGCCCAACTGTGTGCTCAGAAGCAAGCGTATGTTTAAAACTTTGGCTTTCTCTTGTAATGCCAATTTAAAGTCTGATTTTAGAAGCCCCTTAAGCTTTTCCATGCATATCTGGTTTTGTCTAAATAATAACTAGGAAGACAACAAATATTACCCTGCCTCCATCCTTCTCCCATGACCCAGATGCTTAGGCAGTCTTTCCCTCCCTGGGGGTGTGACTTTAGAGTGCTATTTTATTGACTCATAATTAAGAACTTCTGATGGGAAAACCAGTCAGCAGGCACGAATGGCCTGGTGGCCTGGGGGCGGGGGTGTCCCACCATCAGAAGTGGGAGTCGTTTTTATTATGGCCAGAGCAGTGTGCAGGGTTGAAGAGCCTTCCAGAAGACCTTCTCAAAACGTTAAACCCTCTGCACGAACTTTATGCCTTTTTGAGGAAGTCAACCCCTCTTCTTTTCTGCCCCTTATCTCTTTAAGTCAGAGTGAGTGAGTGTAGGAGTGAGTGAAGTCATAAGTGGGAGGGGCCGGCAATGGAAATTTGGTGGCAAACACAGAGCGTGGGTAGAAAGGAAACACACACGTGAAACATATTGAGAGGAAAAGGTTACAAGGCCGCTGTCTAAGAGAAGCATGGAGACCGTGCTCCTGTGTTCAACATTAAAAAGTCTACTAAACCAACAAGGAGAGAGTTTCAAACACCGGAAGAAACCCGCCCCCCATGAGAAACAATTACTACCCTTTTAACCGAACAAACATTCTTGGAATTCAGTCACATCTTATTAGCAGAGAAGATTCAGGTTCAGTGCTAGGCACTGAATGTTTTCCACATCTGGTTCCACTCATGGAAATGAGCACTCAGACACTGTTATTCTCCTGACATATCTAGTTTAATACACGAGGCAATGCCCTGCTTGCTGCCCTGCGGTATGGTTTGACGAGAGATTGGTAATGCATATAAAATGGATTTCCATTATCCGATTAAAGGATCTAATCCAGTCTTCTTATTGAGTTAGATTTTTTATTTTTAAAGTGAAATGAGGAGCCGTTTGGCACAGCACAAGTTTTGGGCTCATCATTTGCTACCTACAAGATCTTTATGTATTGTTTTTAGTGTTTTCAATTACCATGAGTTACTCCTGAGAGAAAGCAGACTTTTAAAAGCTCATTTAAAATGGACGTTTTAAATTCTCCTGTGAAATCATAACTGAGCTTTAGACATTATTGCGGGACGGACAAGAAAGGAAAGTGGCCCCTTCTCACTGTGACTAATTTCAGATAATTGAAAACCTACAGCTTTGAAATTGGGACTCAACTGTGAGCATGTGACAATAAGCTCCTTTTCCTCTGATAGATCGACTAATTCCTGTCATATCTAGGCACAAGCATCCTGTGGATATAGCACTGTTGGTTATGGCTCTTCAGTGTGCTTGCTGTGTTCACTGTCCTTGTTGGCTACTCTGCTTCTGTTGTTCAGAGGTCCTTACATCTGCGGGAACTGATTCTTCTTTCAGGAGTGAACCCTCCACAAGGGGAGAGAGATGTAAAGATTGGTGTCTGGGTCTTTACATTTTCATTCAACTGGCTCCATTTGTTTTCTTTTTTATTATGTAAAAATGTGAAAGGTAATGGAAAGAAATTTTCTACTGAAGGTCAGCAGGCTAAGATTGCATATGATAAAGGCTAAAGATTGCAAGTTACAAGAGGATGTTAAATATAAAAAAACATTTTAACATATTTTCTTCATCTCTTTTCTCAAGGAAATGATTCCCCATTGGAGAATTGTTAAAAGGAAATAAAAGAATACATGAATGAATTTCTTGGTATCCATGTGTTGTACACAGATGCACACAAAGGGCAGAGGTTGGAGTTGTGTGTCTTCCTCTATCCTTCTTTATATCATCATTATCTTTATTATTTGAGCTGGAGTCTCTCTCCTGGATCTCCCATCCTCAGCTGGGTTGGTTGGGCAGCAAGCCTCAGGGATTGATCTGTCTCAGGGTCCCAGTGCTGGGATGACAGGCATGTGTCTCCATGGCTAGCTTTCATGTGGTTGTTGGGGACCTGAACTCACATCCTCCTGCTTTTGTGACAAGCACTGTCCTAGATGGCTCATCTCCTTAGTCCTCAGATGAAGCTGCCTTAAAATGGAACATTCATTGTTAATCTTCAGTGATGAATCAAGTCTATACAATCCTAACATAAAAGATAGAGATATTGTATGTGCTGGAGTAAGGTGGTCAGAAAGGGAAGAAAGACGAATTGTGTCAGGCACAAATCTGTATCCTCAGATTTATCTCACAAAAGCCTACTTAGCCGCCCCCAATCAGGAGTCCATTTCTGAGAAAATTTAATGAATCTATCCAAGGCTAGACCATCGCTGAAGAAAAGAGTGAACTTTGAAGTCCAGATTTTCCTGATCACCATGATCTGGCCACCTGCTCAGGTGGATTTCCAGAGCCATTCGTAGAGGAATGCAGCCCCCCAGGACCTTTGTCACAGAGCTGATCTTCTCTGCATCTTGTTAAATAACTTATACCAATAACTTTGTAAAAAATTATAAAATCAAGCTTAATAAATTCACCATGCATACAGATCAATGAAAAATATGTGGAGAAAGTGAATCAGAATAAAAATGATCTTCCCAAGCTGGAACACTGAACCAGTCATACAATGACAAAGTGTACATGCTAAGTCCTGCTAAGTCCTGCACTTGGATGCCAATTATCAATGGTAGGAAAAAACAATCCAGTTTGCAGAAAGACAGTCTAGAGAGGCATTATATGTGAGTGAATGTAAGTGGGTTCAAGTCATCAATACCCTGGCAAAGGGCTCTTTGGAAAGAGACAATGGTTTATTCAACATTAATATTAAGCCCAGCCAATCATAGGCAGCTGCCAAGATGACTGAAGTTATTTGAAGCTTTGGTTATGTGGATAACTCCCCTCTACTATATTCTTGTCAGACTCTACTGGCAGCTTACTGTTTAGATTTGTCCATCGTCTTTAGAGGGGGTTGAAGGGCATGCCTTCCTATATGGGAGTTGTTCTAATATCAGAAAAATAGGCTTAGATCGAGAGTTAATGTCACAGGGACACGGATTCCCTAAAAGCACAATGATCTCGCCATGCTCCCATCCATCAAAAGAATGTGTGATGTAAGGGGGTGGTGGACTGGAGAGGAAACACTCAGGGATTTTATAACCTTACCCCTGGCCTTTCACCTACTGTCTTGCTGGCTTAGCTGAGCTATTCAGAGAACACTGCTTTCAAAAGAGCAGGAAGGCTTTTCTGTTGGAAGACCACTCCAGCTACACTTAGCCTTCAAGTTACCTGGAAGCAGAGAAAGCCACCGTATGAAGGGCAGGCGGGTCGTCCACCCTGGGATGGCCTTTGCTTAGGATGTGTGCCAGCTCGAATCATCAATGGCAACTACATGGCCTGATGACTATGAGTCATGAAGACCTGGCTGGCTTTAGACAGGCCATCTGACCCTGCCTTTGTGAGCATCTAAATGGAGTTATTTTAAAATCAAATTCTAGTGGAACATGTGCCTTAGACTAATTTACCAGAACGTGAACTCCAGGAATCACATCTAGTACGTGCTATTAATACTCAGGTGAGTGTTTCCGGGACCATTCTATTCATCCTCTGCTCTGATGATCTCCTATGGATGGAATGATCTCCAGAGAATGGAATTAGTGAGGCATTGCGCTTCCCCAACTAAAAAGACAACGTCGAATTTGATCATTTCACAGAGAACTGTGTTAAAGGCATGCTGATGGATCGCTTTGTAAACTATCCTCTTTCCATAACATCTTCAGACACAGAGAAACAAGAAACAACTACTAAATACCCAATCCTTTATCTTCAGAACCATAGGCAAACCAGCAATATAGTCACTCATTCCAAATTAGAGGGGACCCTCCTGTAAGAAGGCAGAAATCTCCCTTTGAAGAGCAAGGTGACTTATGTTTCCCCTTATTTTTTTATCTTACTGTTTAGGAGATGGAGGAAGTAGATTTGATCTCGAATTAACTTGAACTAACTGCGCTTCCCATTTTCAGTGCCTTCGTTTACTTCATCTTGTGAAACACAACAAAACAGCTGACAGATTTTGTGTGTGTGTGTGTGTGTGTGTGTGTGTGTGTGTGTGCACGTGCACATGTGCTGGTGTATGCATGCAGATGCACATGTATTTGGGCGTGAATGTATGTGGAGAACAGAAGTAGACATCAAGCATTGTTCCTAGTTCTCTCTGCCTTCTTTCTTGAGACAGGGTCTCACTTTCCACACAGCTCACCAGTTCAGCTGAACTGGCCCGCCGGTCAGTGAGCTCCAGGGATCTTCCTGCCTCCACTCCTTCCAAAGTCCGTTTTTCATATGTAACGTGTCTGGCTTTTATAGACACAGCATAGCAAGCATTTTACTGACTGAGCCTCCCCTCCCCTCCCCTCCCCTCCCCTCCCCTCCCCTCCCCTCCCCTCCCCTCCCCTCCTCTCTCCTCCCCTCTTTGCTCCTTTCTTACTATCTAGAGCACACAGGAGAGAGAAAACCCAGCAGGGGTGTATTTAGGCTTCTTGTGTTCTGGACCTTTGTTTGTTTGTTTGACTTTGTTCTTGCTTGTGTACATGGAGCCCAGGGACAAATATGGGTTCTTTCATCAAGACGACAAACAATATAGAATTGGCTTAAAAAGAAAAAAAAAAAACCAAAATGGTAGCAGAAGAAATGGTGGAAAGTCAGGAGGTCTGTTCCAGCAGCTACAGCGTGTCCACGCAGACACTGAACTGGGGACTGTGGTGACATTAGGTAGGCATTTAACTAGGCCGGTTGTGTTATCTTATTAATGGTTTGGTTCAATCCAAGCTTGAGAACCTGAGTTCTGCACCCAGAACCATGTTTTAAAAGGCTGGGTACCCCAGTTTCTGTTTGCTACTTCAGAGCTCAGGAGATGGGGGCACATTAGGGTTTGCTGGCCAGTCTGTGGACAGTCAAGTAGGTAAGCTCAAATTCAGAGACCCTGTTTCAAAAAACAAGGGGGAGAGAGAAAGAGAGGGAGGGAGGAAGGGAGGGAGGGAGGGGAGGAGGAGGAAGAGGAAGAGGAGGAGGAGGAGGAGGACGAGGACGAGGACAAGAACGAGGAGGACACACACACACACACAAATACACACACACCCCACAACAAAAATGTCTGTCTACTTCCTTGAAGTCTGTTCCTAGGCAGTCAAAGTGATGGTGAGTTTACGGAATTCTCTAGCCCAGCTTGGACCCCAACAGCTGCATTTCTGTCTCATTCTGTGAGAGCATGCAGCAAGCCATCCTAATGCACGGTGGCGCACAGCAAGCAGGGAATAGTTTTCCTGACTGAAGTCACCTGTTCTCTTTCCCCGACAGCTAGGGTTGAGCGACATAAAAATCTAGAAAATGCACACGTTCCCCCAAATCTCTTTCTTCGGTGTCGTCGCTTTTTGTTGTTCACAGAAGCTCAATGCCCCTCTTCCGAATGTGAAACTCCCTGGGGAAAGGAACTTCCTCAGGAAGGAAGCACGGACCATATTCTGGGGTTCAGCTCATCCCTCTGCCCCCCGTCTCCCCTTTCCTGACGTTTAGAGCCATGCTGACAAATAGGCAAGCTCAGACTCACCCACAAAAGGATTGAGAGTATCCAATCACTAGGACCCTGTGCATGCACTCTTGGAAAATACATTCAAGTGCTCAGACCTGGAGTTGTTTCTTCCCGAATGCTGTTGTGCAGACAGATGAAATTAGGAAAGCGCGTTTGTAGTGCGGATGTGCAGACCAACCTACAGACTCCCCGCCCTTCTGCCACGTTTGCCCTCCCCTTGCAGGTGGTTCTGTCTGCTGTCCTGATGTCTAATAGAACCACGTCCAGATGGGAAAGGAAGACAAGGCTTACCTAGTACTCATGAGACCCTAGACTGACGCCTCTAGAACTAAAGAAAACGGAGGGGAAGGAGAGTGTCTTTGCAAAGTACGCTCAAAGCTTCCTCCCCGGGTTTCTATCTCTGCTCAGGGGTGCAGGAAGCCATCTCGAATGTGACAGAGTGCCACAGCAGGGCTGAACACCTCCCCAAGAACACAGGAGAACATACAGTATACAGGAGTATATAGGAGCAAGCCTCTGTCCTGCAGCCTCAGTGCCCCCATCCCAGCATGGACTTTCTGTGCCTTTCAGGCTCTGTTTACCCAAGAAAACATTGGTAACTGCTCCTTCCAGACCCTCAGGCAGAAAGCAGAGACAGAAGAGCAGAGTGTGGCTAGCTAAGAGCCAAGAAAAGGAGGCAGAACTCAAGCCAAGACAACATCCAGGACCTGTGCACAATGCAGAGCCCTCGGCCCTGTGACATTCCCAGAGGCGCAGCAACAGGAGAGGTCAGACACTAGCACTGAAGGATGAGCTTGCCGAGTCGACTTCAAAATAATATTCTGATTGCTAATCTACTATGGACGCAACAAAGCTCTGTGCTCTACCATCCTTCCTGTCTGCCTGGTGGACAATAGGTCACAAAGCATTAATCTCTCTCTCTCTCTCTCTCTCTCTCTCTCTCTCTCTCTCTCTCTCTCTCTCTCTCTCCCCAACCCCACCACCAAAGTAAATAGGTTAATGATTAAATGAGAAAAAGCAGGGGAGGGGTTCCGTTTGGAAAGCCCAACTGCTCCCGTTGTATTGGTCAGGAGACTCCAAGCCTTCTGAACATCTAGACCTTGAAAATGTCCAGTCCCACCATACATACACCTATAACAAAGAAACAGACTGAGCATTAAAATAATCGATTAACTAAAAGCAAGAACAGCAAATGTAAGTGAACAGTGACTGTGGTTAATCCACTCTGTGCACGCAATACTGCCCTATGCTTTTCTGACACAAATAATGGAGGTCCGTGAGCTTCCCTGCGCACTTAGGAAAATAAAAACTTCATGTTGTTTACTCGGATGCTTTTCCTTCTAGCAAAGCTTCGTTGTTTCAAACCAGATAGAGAAGATGATGCCACGTTTAAAGTGCACTTTTAAAGTTTCAAGATGAGCACCGTGGTGTTGCACAACCGCAGGCCCCCACACACTTAGGGCAGTGCTGTGCCGTTTATGTGGTTGACAACTTTCTGATAGTCTGTGGATACCAGGTAAGGAAACCAAAGCAACCAAATGCCTGTGGGATCTGGCCCCTGAAGTCCACCATGGGCAGCGCAAGTGTGCAACAGTGTGGCCACTCAAGGGAGGCTGCAGACGAGAGACTGTTATGATGAGCTGGCCCCAGGGGATTCCACAGCAACTGCAGCATTGCTGTTGGAGCCCTGGAACCAGAACCTCGGCTCCTAGGCCAAAGTTACTCTTGTGCTAATCTGCAAAGAGAGGCATTCCTGTCTGTCTATAATGTCTGTAGTCCATGTAGCCAGATAGAATTAGAAGTTAAATGCAGTTAGGCTCTGACTTCTCAATCCGTGTAAAATCCCTCTTCTTCCACCCTTTAAACCCTCTCTATTTTTTTCTCCCTGCGCATTTTTCTATAGCCCAGTGTTTTCCTGGTTTTCAATAGGGTCCAATATATGTGAATTTAAGTTGGTGTGTTCTTGTAGCTGTGGTATTGACGTCGCTTCCACAGCTGTGGGATGAGATGTAGCAGGAAATAAATGGTATTAGGTATTTGAGAGCAGGAGGTTTTTCCAGTCTTTGTAAAAATCTCTCCAAGAAGAGATTGAGGAGGGAGGCTGACAGGGAGGCTTCAAAGGGTGCTTAGCTCCCACCGTGTACACCCCAGAGGCCAAAGCTGCGTCAGACAAATTCTGCTCCCACTGTGGTGAAGATGCAGAGACTTCCCACTGTCTGAAATTCACCCTCAATTCTCAAGAACAGATAATAAAAACCAAACGAGATTTATGTCCAGGGACACATTACCCATAATGTATATACCAAGAAGCCTCTTGCTTTGACATAACTAATTTTGAATAATAGGAAGTAAATCTGGGCCAATTTATGTAGCCGTAAATCCAGTCTGAGCAATCCTGGCCTCCATTAACACAGCTACTATTTCAGCTCTGCCCCAGCCATTGCTTTCACTCTTTGTGGACTCTGACACAAGGCACGTCAAGGAGGAGAGCAATTCCTTTACGGGCCTCAGTCTCCACAGTGCATGAAGAACATGAAGGAGTGGACAGGGTTGCCTTCCAATCTCATACTTTTCCCTCCATCGAATCTTCCTCTCCTCTATTTGCTGATGTCTGCACATTATTTAAAATACCAATATTTCTATTGCCAGTTAAGGAGCTTGTGGCTGGGAGTGTGCCTGCCCCTACCTGCAGGAGCTTATTGTCTAAGGGCAGGTAAGCGATTGCAGCAAGTGTTGTAAGGAGGATAGTATCAGAAGTCATAAGGGCCATCTGCCTCCCGAGGGGCTGGGACCAAAGGCCCCAGAGAGGACACAAGGGCAGGTGTTGTGTAGAAGTGGATCAGAAAGACAATGTGCTGGAAAGTTCCAGAAGAAGGTCGGTGCCTGGGGTAAGGGGATTGTTTTTGTAGAGCTGGAGTGAGCAAAGTTCCAGGTCAGGAGATGTTGAAAGGATTCGTCCAGGAAACGTGGGGAGCTATTCTGTATTTTAAAAGCTTACCAATGTCTACGTGGAGGGAAGTCTGGAGAAATAAGACCAGAATCAGAAAGATATGACGTTGACTGACCCTACAGCCATCCCTGCTCTGGGGGCGGTTTCCTCCTCATCAGAGCGATCACCGGACCTAGGAATTGCTCTGAGCATGCCGTAGAAGAGGGGACAGTGAAGGCCTTTTTCTATCAGCTGGGAACATCCAGAAGAGCTCTTTCAACACATGAGATGTTTTCTAAGAAAGGTGGACATTTTCAGCTAAATGCCGTTAATTTCTTACCTGTTCCTCGCACGATGGGGTCCACTCAGACAGAGTCTGTAGGAGGCCTACAGTCTTCAGGCCATCCTGCAATTTCCCCCTGGGTTTACTAGTTCTGCATTTCTTTTGTTATTGCTTTGCTTTTCAAGGCAAGGTTTCTCTGTGTAGACCTGGCTGTCCAGAAACTTGTAAGCCTGGAGCTTACAGAGATCCACCTGCTCCTGCCTCCCGAGTCTTGGGATTAAAGGACTACACTACCACTGCCTCTTAGAGTGTTCCAGGAGATACATGTTACTTCCCATGGTGCGACTGATAGCTTATCTTGGAAATAGGAAGGACACTGGCAGAATTCCTGAAAGACAGAATTCCCATGAGTCATGTCACTTGACTTTTGGTTGGTCACAAATGTACTCAAAATAAAGCCAAATTTCCTATCATCTGTAGTGAGGGTGACCATGTCTCTAAGGTTTACAAGGAAGTGCTCTGCATAGCTTTTGGAAACGTCCTAAGGGGGGGCCATGGTCTCTGCTTAGGATATTGATGGACGCACCTTCCTGGTTAAGTCTCCAATTGTATTTTTGTCCCATGTCACAGAAACCACACAGCCACAGGAGGAAAGAACGTAGGTCCCTGACCATATAGCATCTCCCTCTTCTTGACCTTGGTATTTTTTTTTTTGTGTAAGAAAAAAAAATTGGCACTTAAGTCATTTAGCCTGCTTCTGCTTCTCAGTTCCTATTGTTGTCAGGCATAACTCTGACTAATACACATGAACACACACACACGCACACACACACACACACACACACACACACACACACACACACACACACACCCCACAGAGATGTTTTTCAGCCTTTTCTCCCTTGGGCTAATGTTGAGCATACCTCTCTGGAATGCTTTGTCTAAAATCTTCACAGAAAGACTTAGTCCCCAAAGTAAATGAGCTGTGAGGCCTCGTACTGGGGCCCCACTCTCCAAGAATTTGTCCCTCTCCGAGGCTCAGGCAGCAGGGCCTTCAGGCTGGGCACCTATGAGCAACTGTGATAAAACCGAGTACTTTCTGGTCACTGTGTAGCTTTGTTCTGAGGAAGCGTGAGGGGAAACAGGTCTGTGATAACTGTCATTCCAGGAACTTGCCAGTCCTGATGTCCAAGAGCATGCTGCCTCCTCTCATTCTGGTTTCCCCTACAGCTCCCCATGGCTGGCTACCCCAATGAGCACAGCCTTGCTAATCCACTCTGCTCAGCCCAACAGGTTTCTGTTGACTCGCATGAACACACATCTCGGGAATGGTGGCACATTAACAGGCGGGATGCCAAAACCACGCTTTCTACATAAGATGAATAAAAGAAGGAGTACAAAAGTCCCTCTGTGCTTCGCCAATTTGGACCAACGCCAAAATGAAGACCAACCATTTTATTAAGTAGGGTTCACCTAGTTCTATAGGAAAGGGAACTAGGTGAACTCACAAAGCAAACATCATTGAAATCTGAAGATAAAGAGAAAGGGGGCACAGCTGGGAATCAGCTGGGGTGAAAGAAAAGTATGAACGGCGCATATGAGCCCGAGACAGACGGTTATTATGGCCTGCCAGGCAGGAAGAACATTAGTTTGAGCAGGTGACAGATTAGTTACAATGGGAATGTAAACATGACCCCCTTTTATGACTGCCCATAAGTCTTTCTCATATACTCCTTAGCATACTTCAGGTCTAGATAAGTGTGCATTGCTGTGGCCAAGGGCATCCACAGCTGAGATCCGCATAGCCCCCAGAAAGCATGGATAAATCTCTTCTAAGATTCTAAGTTCATTTCTGGAGTTAGATCCCATTGTGAGCGTGATCTCTCTCACTAGTAACTACAGCCAATTCATTCTTGATCGCCTGCTTCTCCGTGAGGAATGGATGGAATTTCTCTGGGGACTTGTCCTGGGGCTAAGTGCAAAACAACTGCAAAAGCAAATGGAGGGGCTGAAATCTCATCACAGAAAGACGTTCTCCATCAGTGACCCCCAGGACAGTCACTCTGCGGCCTAGGTGTTCAGATGTTACCGTGCCTCCCTCACTCTGCCATCTGTTCCAGTGTCCTGCGAGGCACTTCTGGACTTTCTTCCTATGAGTTATCATCTGCAGATATGCAGGGTACATGAAGGGAGGGGGAAAGAAGAGACACCGGAAGAGCTTCATGGATCTGACAGGAAAGAGAGCCCCAGGGAGCCAGCAGTCAGAGGGAAAGGGTCCCTTCCTCATATGTCACAGAAGAGACGATTGTCTTCAATTGTACGTGACAGAAACACCCTAGATAATTAACTGAGCCTCTGAGCTTGTTTGGTTTTAAGATTTGAACACAAATATTGCATATGGTTACAACAACATTTTTTTTAAAAATAAGATCAAGGCTCAGTAAATAAACCCCTTGCTGAAGAAGCCTGAGGACTTAGGCCCAGATTCCTAACACTCACGTGGCTGCCTGCAAACTGTAATCCAGTGCTAGAGACCCTGTCTCTCTCAGAAAAGCAAACAAAACAAAATGTAGGAAGTGATTGGTGAAGCCGCACATCTTCCTCAGGCCTCCACACGCACCCACATACATGTGCACGCGCTGCCCTTCTAAAAGACTGTTTTGTTTTTTTCTGAGAGATTTTTTTTAAAAACAGAAAACCAGGTAGAAATCCCACTTATCACATGGACTCTGAAGTACAATGGAAATGGTTTTCATGGATTAATTCTTCAAAGAAATGGTTTGTAACTTCCTGTCATAAACACTTGATGCTACTTGATGGTTCTGTGAAGCATTTCTGCCATGTGAGCTAGATCCTTATTTTTTTTTTTTAGATCCTTATAATGAGAAGTAGATGTATGTGTGTTCAGGAATAACAGGAGGGGGAAGAGAGAGGGAGGAGGAGGAGAGGAGGAAGGGGAGGAGGAGGAAGAGGAGGAGGAGGAGGCAGAAGAGGTGGAAGAGGAGGAGGAGGAAGAGGAGGAAGGGGAGGAAGAGAAGGAGGAGGAGGAGCAGCAGCAGCAGCAGCAAGAGGAGGAGGAGGGGGAGGAGGAGGAGGAGGTCTAACTGCCTAAAGAAATGTGTCTTCTGATATAACATCTTTCCAGGTCCCAGGTCTACAGTCTATTTAGATTAGGATACAATCGCTCAAAGCTTAGGATTTTATTCAGTGTACATCAAACTCTGATAGTGTAAGAGTTACTCTGGATGAATGGCCCTCATCGCAGATGTTACTCGTAGTTAAACAGTTAAAATTATTTGTGAATATATCAGGTACCTGTGAATATAAAAATTTGTATCGATCAAGTGAAGAAACGGAGAATGCTCACAAAAGAACCTGGACAATTGTCCAGTGTAGTCAAAGTTAGCGAGGAGGGGGACGTGGGGGCTCTGTGTTCTGCCATTGTGGGTGAGTTCCACCCAACAAGTTACGGAACAGATCTTTACTTTCCTTAGCAGCATCAGGAACGTGCAGAAGGGACAGCCTAGCTGACATTGCTTTAAAGAATGTACTAATTTCATCCATGTAGTACACTATAGTTCTTCAAAGAGTGTAAAAGCCAGAGGTCAGGCAGGTGAACGTACGCTGCCTTTGAGCAAAGTGCTAGAGGGTGCCCCCTTCCCTGTAGGATGTGCAATCCCAAAGCGAATTTCTAATAGAGAACTCGGGACCTAATAGAAATCCAATACACATTCACAGAAAGAACAAGCCTGCGTGGCCTTTATGATCACTTGTAAGGACGGTGGGAAGCACACGCTTTAGGCGCAGCAGTGCGGACACGCATCCTGGACTGCTCACTTAATCATTGCGTAGTAACCGAAGGCCCAGAGAGGCTTGGCTGTGTTTCGGGAACTTGGGGTTCATCAGGCGGCTTCATGGCTCTTGCACATACATTTACGACGAAGACCTGAATTAATGTTTAACCGCCCCTAAAGGGTGGACATTTTAGAGATGCTTTAAGCAGTTTCGCCCTGAGTGAAACTGGTCGAGTGGTTATCTCACTTCCTGCTAGCTCTGGAGAAGAATGTAACAAGTCCTATCAGCTCAGACCCAAAGCATGTGCAAAGGGTTGATCACCGTCAGACAGTCCCATGCTTCTTAAGCTGCGTTCAGAGTTCTCCAGTGTCTAGACTTCATTTGCTTAGACTCCAATAAGCCAGCCAACCGCTGCAAGCAGCACGTTAAATGAAGGAAGGGAGAGGCAGAACGCATTCTGCCACTCGGGAGCGTAGTCGCCACACAATCACAGCGAGTACAAAAGGAAACAAATAGCCTAACCGACACGCAGTTCAAAGGCATGATGACCCCTTGGCGAATGCGGAACATGGGACTTGGAGATGAACTGAGAAGGGTTAGCCCACACAGGGCCTGACTGGTTACACCGTTTACCAAGACTCAGCATGCTTCTTGTCCATAACACGAGTGCAAAAATACATTTTAAATGAAGTCATTTCCCATTCTTCTGCTGTACTCCTAAGTACTCTGACAGAAAACAGATGTACTACTCAAATGTTTATAGTTTGTGGAGGAGTTAAGGACTTAACTATCCAGGTATAGGAGAACCTCAGATTGTGAGGCTAACAGTGTAATCCCTGTCACCACCTTTGGACCTGACTGTCTGGGATGGAAGTGGGAGGTGAGATTGTGAAATGAGAAGAGAGAGGTGGCACTAACTCTGTGAGAGGAGCAAGAGGCTTCTGGAAGGAGAAAGTGAAGAAGTGTACAAGGACAAACAGAAGGGGAAGTGACATGTGTTCCGGCCCCACTATGCCATTGAGACATGCCAGTCACTCCGTGTGTCCTAAGTACCTACTGGGCCAGCCTGGGCCTAGCCAGGGACTGAAAGGGAGAACCATATTGATTCCCCCAAACTGTCTGGAAGCCCACACGCTAACAGAGTCTGCAAGACACAGTGCTTCAGGCAACACCTGCAGCAGACCTGTGAGGAAGTAAACCCCAAGCAAAGAGCATCACGGAGGGGCCTTCTGAAAGAAACCCTCTCTGTTGGCACCATAACAAAGGGCCCTGGATTTGGGGCTGGTGATTCTATTGATGTGTTTATATAGATAAGAGCACATACATTAAGAGATTTGGCAAAGTCTTCACATGCTTGCTTCCCATGCTTCTTTCTAAATCACAAGTCATGTCAGAAATGTCTCGGAACTCTATTCGAGTTCATGGATGCCCTGCATAAGAGGGAGGAATAATTTCCCTTCATATAGGGGAAGGAGTGGGGGGAAGGGAAGAGGGGCAAAGGGAGAGGGAGAGGGAGAGAGGGAGAGGGAGAGGGAGAGGGAGAGGGAGAGGGAGACAGAGGGAGAGGGAGAGAGGGAGAGGGAGAGGGAGACAGAGGGAGAGGGAGAGAGGGACAGGAAGAGGGGGAGAGGGAGAGGTAGAGGGAGACAGAGGGAGAGGGAGAGAGGGAGAGGGGGAGAGGGAGAGGGAGAGGGAGAGAGAGAGAGGGAGAGGGAGAGGGAGAGGGACAGGGACAGGGACAGGGACAGGGACAGGGACAGGGACAGGGACAGGGACAATGAAGAGCCAGGTCTGCTGGCTGTAGCCAGGATGCCCCTTGGAGGCCTTGCATGCTCTAGAATAATTGTGACTGTTATATTAAATCAGCTCCCCCATCATTATTCTACAACATCTAATTTTTAAAAATATTTATGTGAATGTGTGAATGCTTGACGTGTGTATGTCTACCATATGTGTACAGTGCCCGTGAAGGCCAGAAAGGGCCTTGGGTCCCCTGGAACTTGAGTAAGTGCCTGATGAGGGGACCAGGAACTGAACTGGGTTTCCCTGAAAGAACAGCAAACGCTCTCAGGGCCTGGGACACCTCCCCAGCCTCAGCATCTCACTGTTTGATCCCATGTTTCTCACAACAATTAGAGGACATCCTTTGACCCCCCTCAGTGCAGTTCTGACAGGATAGGAGTGCAGATCCTTGTCCGTGCTCCTCAGTAGGACACTTCAGTGACATGAGTTTCTCTTGTTCTTGTCTGTACTTTCCTGGTGTGATTTCATTTCCTGTAATGTGTGAATTTTACAGGGTGATGTCAGTGTGGTGAAACACAAAGCCATCTGGTTGCCACATAACTGAGTGCTCTGATTTGCTATTTCTTAGAAAATTTCTTCAGTGGCCTACCTGGTGCCGTGTACTGTTTGCTTCTAAGCTTCCAGAGGACTTTCTGTTTTCTTTTTTAAAGTGGTTTTATTTATTTATTTATATGAGTACACAGTAGCAGTCTTCAGACACACCAGAAGAGGGCATCAGATCCCATTACAGATGGTTGTGAACCACCATGTGGTTGCTGGGAATTGAACTCGGGACCTCTGGAAGAGTAGACAGTGCTCTTAACCACTGAGCCATCCCTCCAGCCCCCCGAGAACTTTCACAGAGAAACTTCACCTCAAACACTGAGTTACTTCTCCAAGGCTGTGAATGAATTCCTAGGGTTCCTGCCCTCACCTCAAAGGACACCTGGTTTACTTCATATCCTCCCAAAGGCTTGGAAGCTCTGTTTCCAGTCAGTGTCTGTGGTGTAGTAAACTTTATGTGGTACGTTTGGGAGAGAAGTCTAAGGATGATGTAGTCTTCTCTTCCATACACTTCATCTGAGTTTTATTGAATATGGCCAATTTTAGCTGGTAAAGACTGGGTTCCCATATACAAGAGAAAGGGATCCCTCTAAACTCAGGAAAAAGTGCGATGGTGTGATTTCTGTGCCATCAACTACAGCTGATGAGCGCTAGGATGATCCTTCCAACCTGTAACACATCGCTGCTTCTTCTTGCTTAGAGGCTGATGTGTGAGAACATGCATTACCATAATCCTTCTCTTCTCCCTCAGAGGTCAAACTCCTGCCTGCAGAGTTACTAATCAAAGCCCCCATTCTGTTTCAGGACGCAGATAGCTGATGTTAGGGTGTTGATCCTTGGAAGAGAACATTTGCACCATCTGATTTCAGACTCTTGACTACAATGTGCACATGCCCCGCCCCATGAAAACATCATGAGCAGACTTCTGTGCTCTTTCAGGAAAACAGGGTCTTCCTACATACTCAAAGAGAAACCGGAATGTTTGCTAACACCAACTCTGAGCATGGACTTTTGGTTGTAAATGCTACCTTGATTCCTCCATTCCATGGAGTTGTTTTTCTTTGTTGAGCAGATTTAACGAGTCTTTCTTTAAAACAGTTCCTTAACGTTTTAAAATGGCTTGTGAACATAGAAAACACGTTTGGTTTATACACACACTATTAAAAGTGAGATTCTTTAGAGGAAAACAGGGTAATTGTGCTGAGAGATCAGAAGTGAAACAAGAGAAAAGCAAGTGGGTTTTGTTGGGAAGTTATTCTGCTGGAGACGAAGCAGCCAGAGGGCACCAGGACCCCGTGGGCACTGGGAGATCCAAATCACGCTGCACTCTCTGGATGTAACGTCAGAAGGCATACGTGTCTGTTTATTCTTACCTGCAAAGTCCACCCACAGAGACAAAAAGGTAAGAAACTAAGAGTCAACTTGGGTGTGGACTTGGGGGCAACTTTTAAATTCAGAATATTCTTTATCAAATGCTTGGAGAAAATTCTGATGGAAAACCAAGAGAAATCAGATAGTTTTAAACCAATCTTTTGAGAACATTATTTTTTTAAATAAAAGAAAGATAAACATGGTATATAACCATAATGTGGTAGAAGGGTCTTAAGAAGGGAGGGGTAGGTGTCGCCAGTCTCCTGGACAGTAAATTCGAATGCTCTTTCAAGATGATTAAGAGAAGAGGTTGGTATTGTGACCCCTTCACTTTCACAGAGAGCTTTGCCGTGGCCTCTGTGGAAGAGCCTGAGGCTCTCCTCTGTATCTGGCTCTTGAAAGGTGTAGCCTTGGGGTGTGTGCTCTGAGTCCAGCTTTCTGCAGTGTGACACTGAGCTGCACAGTTGCTGCTTCCATTATTTGCAAGCCGAGCTTTTGAACCCTTTAAAGGTTTGCAGGCCATAACTCAGGGTGATGTTAAAACTACCATTAGAATGTTGGGCACTGAGCTAAGGAGACTCATTCGGGGATCTGCCTAGAAAGCTTGAACACTGACATCTGGAAACTCAGCACTCTCGTTGAAGTGCAAGTGTAACAGACTATGCCTGTCACACCAGTTCTTTGAGCAGAGACATGAGAGAATCCTTGAAGCTCACACATCAGCCAGCCTAGTCAAATCCAGGAGCTTGAGGTTCAGTGAGAGATTGGAAAGATAAATGCAGAGACATAGGAAAGGCAGCTCTGCCGTCCTCACAGACATATACACATACATGTGCCCACATTATATGTACATGTGCATATAACCACACTAAAAAGTGTACACCACATATACACCACAGTGCACCAGACACACAAACCCACACATACAATATATACCATACACACAGGTACACACATACACACACATCACATACATAGCACATACACACAGCACACATACACACACACACCACATACACGCACACACCACATACACACATACTACCACACTGCACACCACACCACAGACATACACATATCACATACATATAGCACACCACACACGTGCATACATATCACACTATATAAACCACACAGACCACAGCACTACACATACACACAAACATACACTTACTCATCCACCCTCACCCACACAAACCACACACACACACACACACACACACACACACACACACACACACACACACACACAGATTTAGGTACTGTCAGTCTCAGCCTTTGGGTCTAGTGGTTTGTGGTTTATGCTCATAATCCTGCACTGGGTTGATAACTTGTGGTCACTCTAGTGCTCCGGCTATGTCATTAACTAAAGTCAGTTATCGAATACTTCGGCAACAGTCAAGCTCTCCCCAGTTACCTGTTCTGCCTGTTCAAGTCCCAGCCGTGAGGGAAGTTGTGTTGTGGGATGTGGGAGATGCCCATGCCTTGCTGCTCTGCCTGCTGCTCATGCCCTGGGGTCAGCAGTGTCCTTAAAGGAGGAGCAGGGCTTGGAGCTCCTTTACTGGGTGCTGTTTGACTCTGCCCTTTAATGAAGTGTCCAGGCAAGCATGCCCGTGGCTGTGAGCAGATTGAGGATCCTGTGGGAATGCAACTCACACTCTGTGGACCAATCACAAGGTACCATGTGAAGTAGGCACTCTACCGAAGGGCGATGGCCCGGCCTGTGTAAACATATATGGCTGTCTCTAAGACACTGCTCGGTTACAAAGCCAACAAAGGACATGTTTTAAGCCCTGATTTCCTCTCCAGGAAATGGTGTATGCTCAGAAAGGAAGCTGCCTTCCTGTTTTCTCCATACGGATATTCTTACAAGGCTTTTCTAACTCCCAAATTGAGTCTTCCATCACACAAAGAAGTGCGGCTCAGGACCGGGCCACAGGTTTCACTACAGTAATTACGAAGTTGAGATTTACTTTCTCCAACTCATAGAAGTATTCTTGATTAATTTTCTACCCTTTATGTGGTGAGGCCGTATTCAGTACCTAGATAGGACACTGGCTAACTGGCTGGGGTCAGTCTGCCTTTCTTAGCACAAATACATCAACTCCCACTTTTCCAATTACAAAAGCCACTTGACAGGCCACCTGTTTTTTATTATTTCAGTTTTGTGATACAAACCCAGTATGTCTGGCAGCAAAGAATGAAGTTAATTCAGGAACATTTTGTACATTTTCTGTTCTAAGGATTTAGCATTGACTTCTTGGATTATTAGGAAACGTTGGGGAATGGGTCTTGGCTTTATGGGAGTTTGTGGCAGAGTTTTTGTTTCTGTCTCACCTGGAGACACGCGAGGCCATAGACACTAAAGCAGAGGAGCTGCACCAAGATGGCCATTCAAACGCACCGGGCTTTGAGCTAGGTAACAGTTGCTCTTTGTTCTTCTTGGATATGTCACACTCCTCTGTGTGTCACCAAGTGTCAACCACCTGTAACTCTACATTTTCAAAGCGTGGAGGCCAGTTATGACAGAGTCATGAAGGGGCTTGTTTATGCAGTAGGCCTCCTACCTTGGCCTGTGCCACTCAAGTCAGAGAGGAGCCTGGAAAAGGGTGTTTTCAGTCTGATCCAGCTTGATTACTACAGAGACCTAAGTGGTTAGAGACATTTACTTGCTAGTGAAAAACGGCCAGACCCAACGTCTCTAAGGGACACAACATCAAGACCCAAGATATTTTATGATGAGAGACCTTAGATCACTAGAATCTCATGTGGAGGCAGCTAGCACTCTCCTCAAAGACCACGGACAGAATAACAACCTCCTCTACCCTGAAATGGACTTTTTGGCAGGCTGCATCCTATAGGAAATGAATGTGTGTGTGTGTGTGTGTGTGTGTGTGTGTGTGTGTGTGTGTGTGTACATGCACACATTTATTCATGCATATGTGTAGAAAGTAGATTACCAAACCAATTTCTAGATACAGTATGCTTGCTGGCTTGATGTGCCTTTGGACACAGAGACACCCAAGAGGTATCTGGATTTGGAGGTTAAGCGAACAATTCTAATTATAAAAGATAGACTTAAGAGTCAGTGTCAGGGCTGGGAGATGGCTCAGTTGGCAAAATTCTTGTCATGTGAGCATGAGCTTGGGGTTCTGTAATCCCCATGCTGGGGAGGCAGAGGAGGACCTCTGGGGCTTGCTGGCCAGTAAGCCTAGCATAATTAGGGGCTTCTAGGTTCAATGAGAGACCCTGTCTCAAAATGAAGATGGCCTCCCCTGAGGAATAACACCTAAGATTAATGTCTGGCCTCCACAGTGGCTCGCACACGCACATTAGTGGAAAGGGGAATGAAGTTGGGCTCTAACCCGGAAAACGTTGCTGACATATTAGTGATAGGTTACAAGGTCACAAAGCAGTCTAAATGGTCACTACTGAGAAGAATCCAATGTCAAGCTCAAGGTCAGATTTCTAGGCAAATGGATGATGGGAAGAAATCCTAACGGGTTAAGTCAGTCTGGGAGGCAAAGCAGAAGAGTTGTTGGCCAAGAGCAGTAGGGAACCTTCTGTCTGCAGGTGGGGCAGCCAGCAAGGAGTTAACCCTGCTTTCACAGTCTCCATGAAGAGTGGTGACAGAAAGACAATAGCCCCCCCGTGACAGAGGTGGCAGAAGACAGGAAGTAGAAAGGAACAAGACAGTAGATAGTTCATGGATGACTCATCATCATGAAACCAAGAATCAGCAACAAAACTTCCTTCTGACTCAAGGGGGCGGGGCAAGAGTTAATGAACTACAAAAAAAGAAAGAAAAAGAAGAAAAGAAAAGAATAGAAAAGAATAGAAAAGAAGAGAAAACTTTCCCATAGCTGTGGGAAATAATGCTAGCAACAGCTAGGTTGAAAGCTGTGGGCTCACTGCTTGGTAGAACACAGAAGGATTTGTTGATGGGTGAGCTGGTGGGTAAGACGTCTAGCAAACCAAAGTCCCAGTTTGCTCATCTTATACAGCAGAAGGGTGACGACAACTCTTCGAATCTGCCCAGCCCAACTGTGCCAAGCTCTTGTTGGGTCCTCAGAAGCACCAAGTGATACAGAATTATTTTCAGTCTACGCCACAGAGGATGTAGATAAGAGGTAGGCACTCCAGAAACTCATCCACACAATCCACACAGGTGACTAGTCACGCATCTATGTTTCAAAGTTGTGCTTTTATTATCTCTGAAGCTCCCATTGGGATTCCTGGAGCTACCAGAGCCCTTAACTGCTCTTTAAAAAGAAGTCATTTACTTTTAAAATTCATGTGTGTGCTGCGTGCCTGCAAGAGTTAGCTTGTATGTGCATGTGTACCCATGGAGGTCAGCAGCATTAAGTATCCTGGAGCTGTCTGATGTGGATGCTGGGAGCCAACCTGTGTTTTCTGAAAGAGCAATGTGAGTGCTTACCCACTGAGCCATCTCTCTAGCGCCAGGTAACTTAAATATTCCCCATTTCGTTCTTAACACGAGACTATGAGGGAAGGAAGCCTGAGAGTGGTGGCTGCTACCTTCACAGCAGGCCTGGAAGTTTAGCCTTGCTTATAAGCACAGGGCTGGCCCCGAGGAAACTCAGAGTTCACATTTCCTAATTTAACTTTACTTTATGGCCTTTAAAAGGTCTACATTAGCAAACATTAACTCTGTGACCAAAATTAATGTCTCAGAAAGGCACTACTGTTACTCTTAAAACTGAATAAAATATTTATTCTTTCTAGAAATCCCAACGCCACTGAAGTAAATCATCGAGATGCTGCCCTTGGAAGAGTAGGCGGGAGTTACAGTTCAGACCTCTAGAAAGTTGCTGCTTTCCCCTCATCTGACTAGTTAATCTTCCTGGGAACAGGCTGATATTTACTCATCCCAAGAGGGTGTGGAATTGTCTGGACTCCAGAAGATTCCAAGGATAGAGTAAGTTCTGAGCTGCTCATCACCACAGGAAGAAAATCGCCAGCGCTCTCTGCAGAGGGCCGCTCCTTCTCTTGTGCTTAAACTGACACAATGTTACATGAGTTCAAATTAAGGAAAGGCTGTCGAGAATGCCTTCTTCTCTGTAAGAAGATTGTTGGGTCCTGGGATAAGATGTAAAGAAATATTTCGTAGTCTCCAGTCAGAATCACATGGGTTAATAATGTACTCAGGGGCTTCACAAAGATACCTCAGATGAAGTGACAAAGATATCCAACTGAAAATTCAAATTCTTTTCATTCCTTGTCTTCTAACAGAGACAATTATAATATATAAATCTATGTATATAGATAGCATTTACTATTTATGAATGTATTAAACACTCAGACATAGTTACAGAGAGGGAAGGGAGGGAGACTGTCAGAGAGAGGACATACGTGCACAATGGAGGTATTTGCATCTTGTTTTCTTGGCAGTGCTCAGAGTTTCATGTAATGCAACATATGTGTAGTATAAGAGATTGAACAATAGAGACTTAAAGTTAGGAAACAGCTTTCCTAACAGGAGCCTTTGGAACTGTGCCCAGCTTACTCAGTAAACAGACAGGACAGATGAGACATGTGCCCCCAAAACCCTATTTGCTTAAGATGTGTGCCTGTGCATGTGTACTGTAGCACACACGTGATCAGAGGACAACTCTAATGACTCAGGTGTCTCCTGCCAGGTGGGTTCCGGGGACTGAACTTTGGCTGACAATCTTGGTAGCCAGCGCCTGCTATCTGATAAGTAGCCTGCTGGGCTGAAGCATACCTTAAAGTCAAGAACAAGAGTCCTCGAATGCAACTCCCAGCATTTCTATTTGTATCTCACTAAACCTTCTCTGGGCATCAGGATATAACACAAACACACACATAAACACACAGCCTCACTCACACATACACACAAACATATACTCATACACATTACATTAACATATATATATATGTACACCCATATACACATACACACACATACATTCAGTCGCATACACATACATTCATATACATATATTACACACTCAAATACACATGCACATGTGCACATAACGAAGTGCACATGCACATAGTACACACTTATGCATACTTGTACATACAGGTATACATACATACACATACCATGCCATATATATATATATATATATATATATATATATATATCCCACATGCACATCAAACAAATGCACACACACATACACATAAACACATACACACACATCCAACACACACACACACACACACACACACACACATATACACACACACACTTAAGAAGTGGAGGAACCTCAGGTAGCACACACCTTTAATTCCAGCACTGAAGAGGTTGAGGCAGGCAGATCTCTGACTTAGAGGCCAGCCTGGTCTACACAATAGGTTTCAGGATAGTCAAGGCTACATAGAGAAATCCATTCTTAAAATAAGAAGGAGGAGGAGGAGGAGGAAGAAGAGGAGGAAGAGGAGGAGGAGGGGGAGGGAGAGGAAGGAAAGAAGTGGAGGGAACCCCACTAACCTCTCTGGATTTCTGTAAGAACTATGACAAAGTGACATTGGAATCATTAGTTCCTATTTATCTCAAGTGGCTTCTTACCCTTTTGTAACAGAAGACAACAAAATAAAGAACTTCTGCTGCTCTTGGTGAGCTGAGAGCTCAGGTCCAAGGCAGAGGCTTAAATGAGCAGGCGACTCCAGGACCCTGGATGCTGTACTGTAGCCTTCCAGTTGAGACTCACTCACCGAGGAACATGCTGTGCGCTCTGCACTTGCCTTCAGGTCCTGGGCCAAGTTCGTCATCTCAAATAGCAGCAGTTGGCTACCCACACTACCCTCTGCAGGCGGCCGAGCCTCAGTAGAAACTGTCCAGTGGCCGATGCTAGAAAACCAATTTTCATCTCTAAGTTCTTAATTGTATCCATTCATAAAATAAAATAAAGTAAAAATCAAAGTGCGTGTCTTGCCTTTTCATGGGAGCTGACATTCTGAGCTCAGGTTGGTTGGGAAGTATTAACAGAAGATTTAGGAGAAGCATGGAGGGCTGCTTTGGAGATGAAGTAGCAGGGAAAGGGTTCCCTACACAAAGATGAGGATTGCAGTTAGGGACCCAGCAACCACACCAAAACGGGGCAAGGCACACTGTGTGCCTGTGTACTGCAGGCAAAGCCAGGAGGAGTCCTGAGGTCTGCATACCACACAGTCTAGCCAGCTAGTGAGCTCAGGTGGAGACTCTGTGTTTTAAAAATATAGAACAATAATAATGTGAAAAGCAATGGAGGAAGACCTCTGTATGTGAACTCCTGACTACACACATGCACACACGTGCACACATGCACACACACACACACACACACACACACACACACACACACACACACACGTACCAGAAAGGGGAGAAAAGGAGAGGTGGGGTGGGAAAGGAGAGAAAGCAAAAGAGACAGACAGACAGACAAACAGACAGAGATGGAGTCAGAAACAAAGGGATGAGGAAGGTCTTCTTACAGAAGTCTACCCCTACTAGACCCCTCACTTTTTTGCTTAGCCTCCCAAATGAAACAAATTATCACAGAAGAGGTGCATTTTTCTACGTTTCTTTGTTTATGCCTGTGGAGAAAGTACAAGCTGCATACCTGCTCACCGCCAGGAAGCCACGAACCATCTGTGTGGAGAGTGAACGGACCACTTAAGTTAGCACACAACTGGAAGGGTAAGGGAGGTGCTGGGAGGCAATGTGCCAACCTAGAAACAAACGAGGGGACTGCACACACCCCAAGGTGCCTGAATGGATGAGGAGCTTCAGAGTCCTGGCCCAAGTATCCCCTCCCTCACACCTCACAGGGAGCTATGTGATATGTGCGTGTGTGTGCATGCGTGTGTAGCTCTAAGACCAGAAAGGACCAATGGTTTGTTCTGTGTGAGGCAGAAAGGTGGAGGCAGATGGCCCTGTGCACGCTTCACTGGGTAAGCAACCAGAGTTTGGCCACCACCTGTGTGTGGCTTCTGAGTCCCTTCCTTTCCCACACCCACCCCTGAGGACAGTCCCCACCCCTGAGCACAGTCCCCACCACCGCTCTGCCGCTTTGGTGTCTGCTGCTGTCTTCTCTCCATTGCCTGCTCTCTCTCCCCTTTGAATGTGTCCTCCATCTACTCAGATGGGCTCATCCAGCACAGAGACCGCAGAGCCACGGGGTGTGTCAGTGAAGGTGCAGTGAGAATGCTTTCCACCCTTCCAGGGTCAGGCCCCAAAGGAACCCAAACACTTTTCACAATTACTCATAATTAAGCATAACATGTAGAAGGTGCTGGGGCACAAGCCGTTTAGAGCTAAGGTATGTTCTGAGTCAGATTTCACACTGAATTTCTAAAGACATCTTTAATCCCCTCTTAGCAGAGCCATGTGTGTCTGTCCGTGGACTGCACAGATGTTTAAGGCTGCTGAGAGAATCTTCTCAGGGGTGCTTAGACCAAAGGAGGCATAGAGCAGGACTTCCCCTGCTTTTAGCTGATGCCCTACACTTACAAGTGGTCTGTCTATATCCCAACTGCGCCCTGACGTCAAGACAGCTGGTGATCCTCCTTGAGAACAAGACTCCAACTTTAATACCATGGTCAAAGCACACCCCAAATCCCCCCCTCCTCCATGAATCTGCCTCTCTGGCTTGCTAGAGAAATGTGCTTGTCCTTTCCTCAACTGTTAGAATTGTCACTAGTGATATTGTGTATGCGTATGCATATCTCTTTCTCTCTCTCTCTCTCACACACACACACACAAACACAAACACACACACACCACATGCAGAGAGGGGGGGAGGTGGTGTGTGGTATAGTATGTGTGTGGTGTATGATGTGTGTATGTACGTTGTATGTATATATGTATGGTATGTGTGTGGTATGTATGGATATAAATGTGTTTATGTGTGGTATGTATTAGAGTGTGTGCATATGTGTATTGTACATTTGTATGTGGTATATATACATGTAAACCGTGAAATGCATACAGTACATTTTAGCAAAATTTGCCCAGGAAGATTAAAACTGTTTTAGTTATTATAAACCACTTAGGTTTGTGAGACTCTGGTATTGTGTGTGCAGTATTAGGGTGGTGTGTATGTGTGTGTGTGTGTGTGTGTGTGTGTGTGTGTGTGTGTACTCACTGTCTTCTGACCTGTGCACTCCTCCTGCACAGTCTCCTGACTGCTTGTATCACAGGGAAGGCATCATTACTTTAGCTCTAGTGATGCTGTTGAAGCTGAAATTTTGTTATTTTGAAATTCTATACATGTCTGGTGGTGGTAGTGGTGGTGGTGGTATGTCTGTCTGTCTGTCTGTGGTCTCTAGTATCCTTTCTGTGTTCTATACCCTGGCAGGGAATGTAGGTTGGTGACACACTCCAGAACATTCATTATTAGAAGTGCTTGATCACCCCAGTGCATTAAATTCATTCACTTATGAAAATGAAAGTCCGAAAAAGACAGTCTGTTCTCAAGGTACATGGAGCTCACTGAGAAGGCAAAGCAGGGAAGATATGGAATCCAGTGCTCCACGCTTTCTCATGGAGGGCACAGGGCAAGGGTTGCAGCAGAAGGGAGGCACGCGGTGTGGGTAGGAGGTTTTCAGGATGGAGGGAGGTCAGGTCGGTGTGATATTTTAAAAATTTATCACTGGTAGACGTGTGTGCGTGCGTGTGTGTGTGCGTGCGTGTGCTGAACATGAGTGTGTGAGTGTAGCAGCCAAAGAAGGATGTCAGGAATCCTCCTCTCTCATTCTCCGTCCTCACCCTGTAAGATCTTCAACAGGAAATTTGCCTTTTAGCTCTGCTGCCAGGCCAAGTGAGTTCTAGGGATCTGCCTGCCACTGTCCCTTCCCCATGCCCTCATCCCCTCCCCCTCCCCCAGTGATGGGAGTGGATGCATAGGCATCCCCACCTGGCTCTTTTCATGACTTTTAGATTTGAACTCAGGTCCTCATCCTCACACAGCACTTTTACCTACCAGGCCACCTCCGTAGTGGAATATTTGAATCGAGTATTCAAGAAAAACGAAGGCCTATTTGGGAGGCAAAGGCTGTGGAGAATTCTACCAAACACAGCGGCTGAGTAAAAGCAAAGAGAAGCCACGAAGCAAAGTGCTAGAGATTCTAAGGCCAAAGGAAGCCAGAGGACGTTTGAACAGCAGAGCGGTGTCAAGCGAAGAGCCAGGCTAACAGGCTCTCAGTAACAGTCTTAGGCAATCATTTCCCCCACGTGTATTCCATGCTCCATTGTTGCTCCTATCCGATGCAACGAGCATTTGCTCAGCCATTTTATAATCCATCACGTGCAACACTGACACCATGGACTGTCCGTGAAGGAAAGTCGGGATGCTCACTCACTCGTCCGCGTTTACTACCAACCTCACAAATGCCCGATGCAGGGCTCTTCTGAAGAGCCCCACGGCAGAACATGGAGTCAGTGCCCCCATGTAGTGACAGGCATGTCACTGTTCTTGATGCCATCACACAATGTCCCCACTAGAGTATGGCTCAGATCTGCCAGGGACCATACAATGAAATCCCACCCTTGTCCAGAGATTCACCAAGAGAGAATTGCAGCATATTTCTTCCCTTCTGGGGACTTCTGTGTCCCTGTTCCCTCCCTACCTCGCAAATGCAATCTTTAAGTTATTCTTCTGAAAAGGAGAAGAAACAAGGTGAGTGCAGAGAAGACGTCTGAGGTGGGTGAGGGCGTATGAGAGCTCGCAAACTTCTTAGTGCTTGCAGAACTGAAACTGTCTCCCCTGGACGGGACGGAGCACCTTCTGAGAGCCACCATCTGGTTCATATGTGTGACTAACCTCCATTAATTTATGAATCATTTCCCCAACTGTGCATTCTTACAACCGCTAACCCTGTGTAATTCAGTAGATTTCAGTAAAACTTGCCCAGGAAGATTAAAACCGTTTTAGTGAGTATAAACCATGTAGGTTTGTCAGACACTGATAATCTATGGGCCCTGTGACCTGGACCATTTGTGTCTAACTGTGATTTAATGTCCCTCTGCCCCCATTTGCAGCCCCCATTTCGCATTTCAGGGTTGCTGGTTCTTTCTTACCAAGAGACTACAGGCAAACTGACCATTAAGTAGGTGGATATATTTGCTTTCTGTTTAGGGGTGCCTGGTTTAAGTCCCAGTTCTTTGAAATAAAAAAGCATCAGGAAACACTCCTGAGTATGTCTTTGCCTTCCTTCCCTGCCTGTCAGTGACAGGAGGCAGCTGTGACCCAGGCTTTGACTTGGTTTAAAGGCTGATATTTGACTCCAGCTTCTAAACAGTCATCATTCTTATGATTCAGTCCTCGGCACTGTGCCTCCTTCGTGAACCCCACTTAACTGTCACTGTTAATGGGGGAATTACCTCACAAGCCAGTTTCCAGTACACCCGTTCGTATCCCCAGGGTGTGTGGCATGCATGCATTTTTATCAAAACGTAAAGCAAGTGACTTATGTGGGTTAACTGTGACTAGTATTTTAAGGTCAGGGTTTCTTAAACGAATATTTAAGACATTAAAGAAAACAGGTATTTTGTCAGTTTCCCCAAGGATTTTTGTGATGTAATTTCTCCTGCCTCAGTTTGGCACACATTATTACATGAGAGTGGACCACACAGAGGATACATTCCCTTCTATTGGATGAAAGTTAAATGCCTTATAACAAAAGAATATTTATATATAGCAAATAAACTCAGATCTCACCATTTTCCCCCTCTAATCCTTGCCTGGGTTGGGTCGCCATATAATATGTAAGGGCCTAATTAAGTTTTAAATAAATAATTATTATCAGCCATAAGTATATACTATGCAATATTTGAGGCATAATTTATTAAAATATTACTAATCGCGTCTGTGAGACTGAAATCCAGCTGAGCTTCCTCTATCATACTTGCTTACTCTGGCCATCCAACATCTGGGACACTGAATGGTGCTCCGAACTGCATTGCCTCCAACTTATGGGTCTGTGCAACCCCTGACGGGCTACTTTTCCCTGGGGTGTATATATAGTGGCGATGTCCCACAGGCTGCTCCTGGGGGCCCCTGTGGAGCCATGTGGCTCAGAGTCCAATGGAACCAGACACTGAAGACAGCCAACCCCTCTGTTAAGGTTTCTGAGGAGATTTAAGGCAGCACAACATCCTCCACAAGTGCGTGCTCAACAGACTTTTATTGAAAACTCAGATGCTCACGGTACCATCTAAGGTGAATGTGAAGATAATAAAATATCATAAAAGGTATTCCTCTGCTGTCCACAAAACACACCATCCTTCAGAGGCCCTGCCACACCATTTGCTTGCAGGGGCTCTGGTAATTTCCCCAGAAGTTAGCCAGCCTTCCTTAATTTACCAAGGGAAACTGTAGATGGTGGCACTTACAGCATTGCTCTGGAGTCAGAACAACTCTGGTACCAGCAGCTTCTGTGCCTCTGGGCTCTCTATCCATCCTTCACTCAAATGAGATCAATAAATTCTGCTTCCAATGCTGAGATAACCACGTCCGATAGTTGCTTTCCATTGTCAACTTTTAGAATCGCCCAAGAGATTCACCTCTAGGAGTATCTGTGAGGAGGGTTCCAGAAAGGTTTAATGAAGGAGGGAAGGTCCACATTGAATGTGGGCAGCACCCCCATGGCTTAGGGGCTCAAGCTGAACAAAACAGGAAAGAGGAGAAAGCAAGCAGAGGACCCACATTGATCTCTCTTTCTGACTGCAGAAGCAATTCGTGCAACAGTTTCAGGTCCCCATCACCATCTTTCTGCCACTCTTCCCCCATCAAGGCAGCCCATTCGCCAAATGTGTGAACCAACATTAACCCACCCTTCCTTCCTTCCTTCCTTCCTTCCTTCCTTCCTTCCTTCCTTCCTTCCTTCCTCCCTCCCTCCCTTCCTTCCCTAAGTTGCCTTTGTCTGGTATTCTGTAACAGTAGGAAGGAAAGTAACTAATGTAACTGTCATGAAAAACTTACCAAACTAACTGATGGTAAGCCGCTACCACCATTATGATGCTGTTGTCATCTCTCCACAGTGTTTAACAGAACATACTACAAAGAGGGCCTGAGAGCTAGCAGAAGCTCCAGGTTCCCAACAGCCCACAGAGAAAAGCATCACCCTGCCTCCCTCAGCAGTAACAACTTCGTCTGCTACTCCTCTACTCCCCTCTCCTCCCTCACACCTACAGATGTATGAGTCTCTCCACTACAGCCTGCAATAGGATGTATGATACCGCCTTTGGTGAGTGCTAAGAGTTGAATTAGCAAACTTTGTCTTCAAGGCAAAATAGAAATGAGATGGTCTTCAGGAGTACGTGTGAGTTTAAGGTTGAGGAATACTGTGATTTTGTTAATATCCGGACATGTCAATAAGGCTATTAGGATCATGTTTATCCACTGCAGTCTGCGCTGTTTGTTTTCGAAACATCATTTGAAATTCCCTTAGGTAAAAGTGAAAGGAAAACCCTGCCCTCTACCCCGTTGCCCTTGTATGACATCATAAAACATTTGTGTTCTAGGAGTCTCTGCCCACAGTGTTGAGTCAGGTCGTAGTGCCTTCTTCATAAGTGACAGTTGCTCAGTATCTGTGGGCCCAGTCAATACACAGCAGGAGTTTCCTGAACATGGAAGTGATGTACTGGCCTGCCAGGCAGAATCTTTGTGGGTTTTTCCCTCCCTGCAGACTGTAGTGACTTTCTTTAAAGCAGGCGTTCACAGTGAAAAATAAGAATTTATGGCAATGCTGTTCAGAGTGCCAGCTCTGGAAAGTGATGGGATAAACTAAAGGGGTTTGGGGAGTCTGCAGTTTCCCATTATTTAGTCTTAAGGCAGTTCATCGACTTGGTTGTGTGACACTCTGTCTCCCCTGCTTGTTGACTGGGAACAGCAAGTGCATCAAGACTCAGAGATGGCTCTGGCCTTTCTGTCTCTGAGATGGCTTCATGGACAAATCCCCGTTTTTACAGTCCTTCAGCATGACCCAAATGTCTTACTTCCTCCGTCATTCTGGAAACAGTGTAGCACTGAGAGGACCAGGCTGCACTGAAATTAGAGATCCCACTCCTTTCGCATTATTCCTGAGACAGCAAATGAGATTGTTTTAACTACACAGATAAACCCCGAATGGCCTGCTTTGTTGTTGTTTTCCTGAGACAGGGTTTCTCTGTGTAGCCCTGGTTGTCTTGGAACTCACTCTGTAGACCAGGCTGGCCTTGAACTCAGAAATCCACTTGCCTCTGCCTCCGTAGTGCTGGGATTAAAGGTGTGTGCCTTCAAGCCTGGATGACTATGAACTACGTAAGGAGCCACATGAAAATCACTGTTGCGATCTTGCCTTCCCCTTAGCACTTGGAAGATATGAGTGGTGGTTCTGTCCAACTATCTACTCATTTTAGCGTTCTTTGGTCCTGCTTTTTCTACCAAAGGTTTCTAGCCTCAGAAATATTCAGTGTTAATGGAGAACAGCTAAAAGTTTGCCTTGTTTGTAGATGCAACCAGAAGTCAATCCACCAGAGCCTGGCCACCTCAGCAGCCGGGTGACTACACTACCAGACTGTCTTTCATGTGCTGCTCTGCCCCACTGGCTGCCTCTCTGTTCAGGCTCCACCCTCTCTCATCCCACTTTCTGTTTCTCCTTAGCAGACTTTCACTTGGACCCACATGAGGCTTTTCTTGTTGTTGTTTCTGATAGAGCCTGGTGACATTCTTAAAAGTGGACAATTTCACAGTGAAGAGTGTTCCCAAGACAATATGTTCAACTGGTAACTTCCCACAACCCCCAGCTCAAACGAGCATGTAGCAGACTGCAGACTGGTCCTCATTCACAGCGCTCCTCTTGGGGAATGTGTCTTCTCCTAGAGAGAGCTGTGTGTTTCTTCAAGAGGCATGAAACACAGTTATGAGGAGTTTAGCCACATGGGCACCCTCAAATCTCCCTCGTGAGCAGCACTGTAAGCCTCCTGCTGAAGCCTTCTGCTGTTCCCTAGCTCCCTGGAAACCAGGATGCCTTACCCTAGCTTGGGAAGGTTCTTTGTGATTGCCACAATGACTGTGTCAAAGGATTGGTGTAGATGTGCATTCGTGGGGGTCGGGGTAAGGCACTGGTCGTGGAAGCCTGTGGGTAAGAAAATGGCTGATGAATCAGATTGTCAAGTCTTTGCTCTCAGCACAAGGGGCAAGGATAAGGTATCATTTCTCAGCTATGCCGAGCTTCTAGTCCACTGTTCCTTTTACTTTCTAATCTGTGATCCGGATGTACAACCTGGAGGCCTATGTTCCCACCAGGTGCTTGCTGTGGCCCAGGACTTTACAAGGCAGAGCAAGTCCTTGTATCCCAAAGTTAATCACATGTAGGTCTATGAGAGGCAGTGTAACGAAAGTACACTAGATTTGTTAGTTTGCTTAGGTTAAAAAATATGCAATGACAAGATTAAATTCCAAAGAATTGTGTTTCACTTCGTTGAAATTACCTTTTGTTTGATGTTTTGTACATAGTAGTGACACTTTGGATTGTACTTCCCATTTTACAGAAAATTATAGGCTTAAGAAAAATGCAAGCATAAGGAATAATTTTCTTTTTCATGCTTGTCTGATTTGTGCTTTGCAGTGAGAGTATACTGAAGCTGCGTATGTTGTGAATAAAACTGTATTTTACTTATTTGTATGTAGTAGCACAGACTGTGCCCAGGGCTTCTGTATGCTAGGGAAGGGCTCCGCCCTACGCTAAATTTCCAGCTCACATCTTACTTTGAATATTTTACACTGAGAAGTTTACATCATTTCTGTGAACAGAAAACAAGATGTATATTCATTATGGATTTGTTAGAAATGAAGATTAAGCATGAGCTGCGGGGGGGTTAAAAGCTCTCGCGGCTCTTGAGGAGGAGCTTTTCCGGGTCCAGGTCTGATAGTCACACTCAGTTCTAACTGCTGTCTGGGGGATCTGACGCCATCGTCTGGCCTTTTAGGGCACTGCACTCATGTGCACATGTCCCCACTTGGAGAGACAGACACACAGACATAAAAATGACTCTTTTAAAGGTACAGACTGATTACTATTACTCTAATTGTAAGTGGCTTAATTTTATCACTCATGGAAATATCAACAACTCAATCAGGTAACCTATCCATGCACATAATAGTAGGTCCCTTCACCATAGTCATCGGGAGCTTTCTGTGTATATTCTGTTTTTCTCATCGTGGGTGTGAGTTTCTCCAGGTAGGGTGAAAAAGCACCCTTTACTTAAGTATGTGTTTGTCTGATTTATACCTCTTTACTCACTACCTATATGATATTGGACGGTTAGAGGCAGACTTGCCCAGAATTCCCTTCCTTTTTAAAGCAACAGTAGCACTGTTCCCAAACTCTTTCCTAAGCACAACTGCTTTAGATGCAACCAAAGTGGATTTCTCCAGAGACTTTCTCTCAAGTGGAACTTGGTTTACAGACAGGAATAAAGGAATAAGAAACACAAACATAAAATCGAGCTTCCCCCTTGGTGTTTTGTTTTGTTTGTCTGTTTGTTTTTTTTTTTTTTAATGTCCCACTCCTTAGTATGGAAGTTGGTTCAGCTACAAAGGCCTGAGTCTCTTATCCCTGAGACAGACATGAAAGCATCTTTACCCATAAAGCCAGTGAGGACTACAGGTGACTCATGTGATAGGCTCGGAGACAGTAAGCAGGAAGTAATTCCTAAGTATTAATCTGTTCATTTCTCATGGACTACGCTCTAGTAACGACGGCTCAGGTTATGCCTTACATCACTGAAGATGCTCTAATGAGTCCATTCTTGAAGTCCTGCCCCCTCCAGCTTCACTATGGTTTCCACAGGAAACCTACACTTCCTAGCTCCATAGCTTTACTTCCAAGTGCCAGCTATTGGATGGACAGCCTCTTCCAAGCTGGCTTCAAACAGTGCCCCGCCCCTGTCAAGATGGCCTCCCAACCTCTGCCTTTAGTGGTCATTCCTTCTTTGGCTCACATAGCGCTGCTCTGTCATTCTGTCACTCAGAGGTGAGCCTCACGCACAGCTCTATGTACGAGCACTTGCCCACCTCCTAGCACTGTCCGCTTCTTCCCGATGGATGGTGACATTTTTTAACCTCTGCTCACATCTGAATTTAGCATAGAACATATGACATAGTACAGAGAAGATGCGGCCACTTGTTTTAAATCTGCATTTGTTGACCCTAGTTCAGGGAGCAAAAAGAAAAGTACAAAGCAGAACCAGGTCATTCTATGAAACTAACGATTCTTTTTTCTTTCTCAAGATCCTACGCGTCTTGGTTTTGTTTCCTTTCCAAATGGCATCGTGCATATTGGAAGCCATTTTGTTAATTTCCAGGAAGAGTACTTTGTTTTAAAAGCTCCTCTCATTGACAAACTGAACGCTGTGAAACACTGAGCCACTACGTAAATGGCTTGGACGAATTTCAATATTTACATATTCTAGTGATTCCCGAGGCCCACAAATTCTTTGCTGCCTCTCCTTTCAGACAGTAAAAACTCACTACCTTTTCCCCAGATGCTCAGGAACAGAAATGATGGTTTGCCAGGAGGAAAACCTGGTCATAAAGGGCAGGGATCCTTCCTGGGTTGCTTACTGTACATGGGCCAGCCATTTGCTGAGGATCCTGCCACTGGCCACCTAAGTTAATTGTGGCGGCCAGTCTTCCAGTCTCACTCAACCTTTCTTTCGGTAGCAGCCTCTGCAGATGGCTTCACTGTGGCCTCAGGAATCAGGTGAGGTAAGGTCGTCTGCCACATGGTGACAATTTGGGACTTAAGTGTTGTTTGCAATAGCACTAAGACAGGCCCATAGTATACGGTGAACATTCTCCCTGCAGGCAGCCACAATTTTTAATCCATGATCAGAAAGCACTGAAATTAGGACAAAAACCAAGCTGGTGGTCAAGAAACTGTGAACTGAAGCCACCTCACGTGACAGAAGTGCCCCTGCCAGTCTTTCTCTCAATAATATATTTAGCAAATGCTTATTAGTCTCCACCGGCCCTAAGATACAGTTCATGTTTCAAGTGTTTCCCATCTGAGTGGCCTTGGCCCATCTTACACACTGGACAGTGTGAGGCTTGGGGTCACTTTGGGGCATGCTTATCATGAGAAAAGTTTCTAAGAACTGATTTCTATAATGGAATATGGGTTTGAGTGGGACTTGAGAAAAGGCTGAGGGTTAATTACTGTTTTCACAGGTAGGGTCTCAAACACCGTGAGGCTTGATAGTTTTAGGCTTTTAAGTAGAAAGGCAGTGGGTCTCGGGGTGCTAGATGACTGGAATCCTGTGAAGTGGCCTGTCTGCCTGTGAAGGCAATCAGTGTCAATAACACGGCCCTTAGGATGAAGGACAGTGACACTAATGGTAAGAAAAATATTCCACCAGTAAAACATCCCCTAATTAACACTAATCTGTTCCCTGGAAAAGCTGCTTGAGAGGGAAGAGATTTTCTCCCCGCATGCCAAACTGCTAAGCAGTAATTTGGAAATTTTTCCATTTAGTTTCAAGGAATATTAAAAACCTCCACCAAGCAAGAATTAAAAATGAATCTATTACCAATCTCATATATTAAAAATATGGTCCTTTCCAGGCAATGCTAATTCCTAATCGAGCACATTGGCTAAAATCAACGCAATCTCGCTATCATCAGAACTGACATTTATTGTCCTTCTTTTCC
Source organism: Rattus norvegicus (assembly GCF_021556685.1). Taxonomy (NCBI): domain Eukaryota; kingdom Metazoa; phylum Chordata; class Mammalia; order Rodentia; family Muridae; genus Rattus; species Rattus norvegicus. The sequence continues at coordinate 16,580,871 of NC_141541.1, read as the reverse complement.
TTTATCATAAAATGCATCAACTCAAGTACTGGGCTGCACGCAATGCGGTGGCAAATGTGGACCTTGCTTCCCTAAACCCTCTCAGTAAAAATCATATGGAAATCGGGAGAAAGCAAACATTCAGAGTTCATTAGATGGGCTGGGAAGACCGCAGACTCAGTAATGTGTGGCCTTTGACAAACGTTTCATCCTTTGAATGTTTTGTTTGCTCGCAGTAAAGTTGTAATAACAGCAGGACTGCCCATGTTATCTTGCCCTATGTGAGAAACACCTTTGGCTGTGTTAGCATTAGTTTTAAGCAGGCACAGGAAGATGATATAAGCACATTGTTATATCATCTTCCTTCGTCAGCAAGTGAGCTCTTTAAAAGCTCAGTTCTCAAATTATTGTTATTATTGTTGTTGTTGTTGTTGTTGTTATTGTTATTATCTTCAGGCTACTAGACGGACGGTCTCAGGGAGACTTTCTTCTGACAGGATTCTGGAAAGCCTATTGGTCACCTTCGGCCTGGCTCCTCCCACTGGCATCGGTTTCTTTGAGCCATTCCCTCCATCGTCCTCCGGTGAATTCTTATTTTCCTGCCTATGGCTCTGAGCAGGCTTTAATGTATGTTTGCTTTTCTGCTTTGCCAAAGCAAACGGGGTTCCCGGGATCAGATAGCTTCTCTTACTGCCGGGGCAGAAGAACATGGAAAACCGTTTCTCTTCCCTCGCTTCCATTGCTGTTCCCAGAACAGCCCTGTACCTCTGACTTCTGCCTCTGGATGACTTCCTGCTCCAATTGGCAGAGTTCAGTAAGACAGGGATCGCTACTCTCACTCCTGCCCCGCATAGGACATTTCAGGTTTGTGGACAACCATGGACATTAAAAAACCCCTCACACTAAGCGAGGCTTTCAAGGGCTTGCTTAGTCATCTGGACCAGCCAGACCAAACCAGACCAGACCAGACCAGACCAGACAAGCCTAATTCTCATAAAGGTCTTGGCTCCTGGACCCTCATGTGTTCATCAAGTCCTAACAGTGTGACCATGAATTCCATTGAGGTGAAGCAGCTGCTGGCTGGCTGCGGGTGGGGGTGTGGTGTGGGGCACGGTCTAGCCATTCACGAGCAATTTGGAAGTCTGCTGATATGGGCACCCCAGGAGCCAGGCTCTTTTATGTAACTATGTTCTTGTATTTGCTTGTAAAGTTGTCTTTCATAGTTTTTAAATGTATTAATTATTTTCTGAAAATACAGCGACTTCTGTTGAAAAATAAAAAGTTCTTTATTCTCAAACCTCCAAAGGTGGAGCGTCATGGGGCAAGCTATAGAAATAAAGACCTTTTTAGTCAGCTCAGGGCTTAAATGAAGTAAAAAGGAAAGGCAGTTTCTCGACAGAAAAAAAATGCAACAAAGACTTTACTTCTTACTAAATATCTTAAGAATGTCTGAACAAAAACATCTCGAATCTAACTATTGCCAGGATTTCTCAGATAAGTAAGGAGAGGAGGAAAATTTGTCTCAATCCAAAGCACCAAGAAATCATGGATGGCAAAAAGGGACAATTCATAATGAATACACCTGAGGGGACACACCAAAATCCTGTCCCAGATGTATCGCTGAGGCAAATGGCTGTTTTCTGTTTAATCTTGCTTGGGTCAGTTGTGTACACTAGTTCAGCTCTCCTCCGGGAAGTCCTGCACACTCGGGGGGCTTCCAGGGGCCCTTGCTGTCCCCCACTGTACTTGGCTGGATGAACATCAGGCACCACCTGTCTGTCCTGTCATAATGCGTTGTTTCTGCTGTGAGCTGGTCCTTCTCAGGCTCACCTGTAAGTCCCCTAACTACCGACTGACTAACTCAACTAACCCATGAACGCTTCCTTCAAAGCAACTAGGAATGGACTTTAAAATGAGTGCTTCTTTTCAGGACCAGAAACAACAACAGCAACAGCAGCAGCAACAGCAGCAACAACAACAATGACAACAACAACAACGATGACAGCAACAACAACGACAACAATGACGATGACAGCAACAACAACAATGACAACAACAACGATGACGACAGCAACAACAATGACAACAGCAACAGCAACAACAATGACGACAGCAACAACAACAACAATGATGACAGCAACAGCAACAACAACAATGACAACAACAACAATGATGACAGCAACAACAATGACGACAACAACAACAACAACAATGACGACAGCAACAGCAACAACAATGACGACAGCAACAACAATGACGACAGCAACAACAACAACAATGATGACAGCAACAGCAACAACAACAATGACAACAACAACATCAACAACAATGACAACAACAACGACAATGACAGCAACAACAATGACAACAATGACGATGACAGCAACAACAATGATGACAGCAACAGCAACAATGACAACAACAACGACAATGACAGCAACAACAATGACGACAGCAACAACAACAACAATGACGACAGCAACAACAACAATGACGACAGCAACAACAGCAACAACAATGACAACAACAACGATGATGACAGCAACAACAATGACAACAGCAACAACAACAACAATGACTACAGCAACAGCAACAACAATGACAACAGCAACAACAACAATGATGACAGCAACAGCAACAACAACAATGACAACAACAACAACATCAACAACAACAATGACAACAACAACGACAATGACAGCAACAACAATAATGACAACAATGACGATGACAGCAACAACAATGATGACAGCAACAACAATGACGACAGCAACAGCAACAGCAACAACAACAATGACAACAACAACAGCAACAATGACAACAATAACGACGATGACAGCAACAACAATGACAACAGCAAAAACAACGACGACAACAACAACAACAGCAGCAACAGCAATAACGACGCAGTCTTCAGTCAGACATTCTCAATTATTTAGCTGTCCGTATCTGTGTCTGGAAGCCGTCGTAGACTCTGCTGGCTGCAGAGAAAGCTGGCTGCTTGGTGTCTACTTTCACTTAACGTTCTGCTTTGCGAAATCACAGATGGATATCAAAGGCAGGAAGGTGGGTGTAGACACAAGAAACAGAAGTTTATTTGCAGAATTTTGATGTCCTAGAAGCAGAGGAACCTTTTCTTAACCGGAGAAGAATCGTATGGAGGATGCGGAGGCTATTTTTATCAGCAGTTAGCACATTTTCAGAACTGTTATCCCCAACAGAATAACCTGAAAATCGAAAAGGCTTTTCTAAAACAGTGTTTGTTTCATCAAATGTGGACTGTTTGATGAAAAACCCCACAGATATGAATACTCTCCAGTCCCGTTTTTAGAAGGTGAATCCTAGGCCGCTTGGAATGGAGATCCTATGGATAGGCAGTTAACTGCTGGGACAGTTTGTCCCGACTTTGATAGGAAATGGTTAAAACTTCAACAGCTATGCAAATGTTCCAGGTTTATAATAAAAAAACTGAAATTCATTATCTGTTTACAGACGTATTTTTTCTTCTCAAATATTTATATATATTTCTATAGCTTCTCCATTTAAATGTTGGACTTCATTCAGTGCTCTTCTAAGGGACTGCACGTATTATGTTCTCTTTCTTTAAAATGTGTTTAAATTCTGCTTACTTACTTGTGTGTGTGGAGGGGGTTGGGGACATGCATATGGATGTCAGAGGAGAAGTGTGGGATTCTTGCTTCTACCATGGGGGTCCCAGGAATTAAACGGAGGCCATTAGGCTGGGTGGGAAGAGCCTTTATCCTCTGAGTCATCTGGCTGGCCTTATGGTCTGTAATGGTTTACATGTTTATTTTCAAGTTTTAAAAAGGAGTCAATGAAGCACAGGGAAGGGAGGTTGTACATGAACTTCTTCATAGCTTCTATGCAGAGATGGAAACAGGAAATGGACAAATGAATAGGCAGAGATGGGCTCGAGGTTAGTATATATGGCCTCTGTATCTCCCTGATTTCCAAGGATAGCCCACATTACATTGTGCTGGTTCCTTTTTGGCTGATAGGAAACATATACCCTGCCACTCTCGGTTCTGTGATGGTCTCTGTGAAAGCCTCGCCTCTTGCTTATAGGGCCTTGTCACGGGTTACTACATTCTCTCCGCATTTCCATTCAGTGTTCTCATGGTCACGTGAGTTAGCTGAGCACCAAACTGTGTTCCCATGCAAGTTGGGAAATAGTGAACTATGTGTCATTCCAAACTCAGACAGGGCATGCAGACTCAATAATTCAGTAGACAGAGTTGAAAAATTAACCAATGTTTTAATGACCTCAGCTGTTATGTAAGGTAATATACAAGCCAAACAATATAAATACAAGGAATTAAACTATGATATGTCTCTCCACATTAAAAAACTTACCAACTCCCAGGTCAAATTTACTTTTTATTTTTATTTATTTATTTATTTATTTATTTATTTATTTATTTATTTATTTATTTATTGCCATCTGTACCCTACTGTCTGTCCCCAAGACAGCATGCAAACCACTTGATTAAATTTGTTTTAAACAGCTTTTTTTTTTCGGAGCTGGGGAGCGAACCCAGGGCCTTGCGCTTGCTAGGCAAGCACTCTACCACTGAGCTAAATCCCCAATCCCTAAACAGCTTTTTAATATATATACATATGTATATACATTATATTATATATTCCCCCAAGGAAAGAGACTCTTCCTCATCTCTCAGTTCCTAGCTTTAATAAGACTGGAACCTGATCGATTCTAAATAAGTTGATTTCTGGAATATGAAACAGATAATTGTTTGTGGCATATATGTCATTGACTTTCCACTAGAGCCATTGAGTAGTACTTACTATAGGAATCTGAGGAAGGCAACAGTCAGAACTACCCTGAAGACTTTGGAAAGATAGATTTGAGATGGCCATAAATGCAAGAGCCGATATCTTGAAAACGAAAGTCAACTGAGAGGGTCTAGGGAGATGGCCCAGTTGTTAAGTGCTTGAGGACCTGAGTTGAGATGCCAGCACCCACATAAAAGGTTAGGCACCATGGCGTGCCTATAACCCCACATCTGGTGAGTCAAAAACAGGCTGATTTCCAAGTTTGTTGACCAGATGATCCAGCAGAAGTAGTGAGTTCCAAGTTACTGAGGAACTCTGTCTCAAAAAATAAAGTGGAGAACAACCAAGGAAGACACCCAGTAGAGACCCAACAATGACCTCTGCTCTCCACACACACTCCTGTACTCATATGCATACTGTACAGACACAGTCCTCTTGTACACATACACAGAAACACACCAACCGAGAATAAGACCAGACCAGCAACTAACTAATCAACTGCATTTCAAACCCCTACGAAGTAAAATCTGTGAGACTTGAGAAGATCATGAGATCGCAGGATGGGCCAGACAATAATGTCTGCACCTTCTCTGAGAGAGCAAACATTTTAGGAAGTGCTAGCCACCGTCCACTCCCTCCTGCCGAGAGACGGAATCTACCACTGCTGTAGTAGGTATATCTTAGGTTCTTATTTTTTGAGCATTCAAATCACTTGACTACCGACTCGACTCAATGCTTCCCAAGAGTGCTAGTGGCTGCAGTGGATACACGTAGCTGACTTACAGACATATGAAGCAGTAACGGGAGGTCAGAGATGCCTCATTCCACTGGACAACCATGCTTCCTAATGAGAGCTGATAAATGTTTGTGAGCCTGCTTGACGGAGCAATGATCCAGCCATTGTGTTTGTGGATCTAAAGACCAGAGTCTTACTTTAGCATATCCTTGCCTGTGGGAGCGCATGGTCCTCTCTAAAATATCCATCACTTCCTGGCCATGACCCATGAGCCTTCTCTTCAGAAGGCTGTATGGATTAACACTGTGCTCTACACCACTTGAGAGAGACCCAAGATAACATATAATTAGGTGAGGGATATTTGGCATAAACTGAAAGTACTACAGAAATTTCAAGAGGGTGACGAGCTGTGTGGTAGGGCAGCTTCTTAATGGCGTGTGGACCTAGGGAGGGTCTGACTCTGGTGCCAGAGAAGCTGGGCAGAAATCAAGGGAGGGCCTGGACCTGACGAGAAGGGAGCCACAGTGCTTGCTCATGCTACTGGAACACCAGAATTATAGATCAGATCAACAAGTCGTTTGTGTTCTGTGTCCTTCAGAATAACACCTGGGGATTGAGAAGGAGAAACAGACCTTCTAAGTATTAATAGAACACAACACAGAACCAGGTATCTAGTGTAGGATGTGTACTAACCTTTGAATTATCTTCCTCTTAAGACAAACGAATGCTGCCCTCTATTCAATGAAAACACTTACACAAATCTGTAAGGCAAATGGAAGGAAAAGCAGCACTTGCCGTTGAGTGCAGGCAAGTCTGAGTACTAGGTGAGACTGTTACACTGGATTTGCTCTGAAAACCATCAGGATGGTAAGGTGGTAAGCTTTGCCATGGCTAATTCCTAGTTATGGAAATTAATGTTTTCACTCAAATACTCTCCAGAAATCGTCAGAGAGATATGAAGAGTTTTCAACAAATCAGTGTTGACATGGAAGAAAGTTAACACTTACAGGCTTTTCCTGTCTGTAGCAACAACTGGGCACAGGAGAAATCAAGCAAGAGATAGACGAGAACTAAGCTATTTTCTTCCAGACAGATCATGAGGTCTCCTTGTCTGTCGTGTGGTATCTAGTAGATGCAAAGGAGTGACGCAAGGAGAAGAGCATAGAGTGATGCGTAAGGGAATTCGGGACAGAGCCATCATCTTGCAGTGACCCTGGACAGGTATGCAAAGCTTGATCTCCAGCCTCTGCCCACGTCTTGCCTCAGTCAGCACTGTCTTTGCTAGTTCTCTGCCATCTTCCTTTCCTCCATTTAATCTTGTTTCTGGTTTAAGACCAGCAAACCTATGTAGTTCCTACAGGACCATTTGTTTTCAATGCCATTGCTTTAAGGGGCACATCTGGAGGAATTAGACACTGCACTGCAGACTTCCTTTAGTGAAACTGTTCTAACTCCCATATCCTTTTGGGAACCAAACCTGTTTCAGCATGCAGTTGTAATGAGGAAGGAGATCTTCATTCTAGGGCGGTTACTGCTGTTTCTGTGGGTATGTCCTCTGACTTGCCTCCTCGAAGTTATCTCTTCTCTGCCTCCTTTTTCTTCTATCTCAGTAACTAACACACACACACACACACACACACACACACACACACACACACACACCTGCATGCTTATGTTTGAAAACTTAACAAAGCCACCTAAAACCTTTATGATCTATGAACAATTTTGCACAGTAATATACATTTAGAGCATCTTTGATCTGTTTCCATTTCTTATTGCTGGTCAGCCACAAAGCTCTTGTAATTTTTTTTTAAAACAGTGGTCAGTATTCTGATTTTAAAGTCATAGCTAAGTTAACAATAACAGTGGTTGTAGGGTGTCTCTGTAGTGAGTGGCCATGTCCCAGAGATGTATGGAAAACACAACCACTCCATATGTAACTAGAACAAGAGTATCAGGAGGACAATCCTGAAGAATGACTCTTCAATATTTGAAAATCCTCCTGAACAATCTTTTCTTGAGAAAGCTATAAAAAGAGTCAGTTTTGCCTGAGTCAGAGCAATTTCTCTAACAGCATCCTCCAGAGCTATGAAAAATTGGCATTCTCTGTGACAGATAAAATTTGGAACTTGGCTTATAAAGCCTCCCAAGATGTCTGCACTCATTTTCTCCATTAGATCTGGAGGAAAGGTTATCACCAACTTTGGCCATCAATGGGTTTGTAAATAAAGTTTTCTTGTGACCCGAACATAAATATTCTTTTTTAAAAATTTATTTTATTTACATGAGTACACCATAGCTGTTTTCAGACACGCTGAAGAGGGCATCTGATCCCATTAGAGATGGTTATGAGCCATCATGTGGTTGCTGGGAATTGAACTCAGCACCCCTGGAAGAGCAGTCAGCACTCTTAACCACTGAGCCATCCCTCCAGCCCTAACATACATATTCTTTTGTTTACACATTGTCTATTGTTGTTCTGTGGCTTTAAGAGTAGACCTGGATTGGCCTGGTCACATGCACACAATTTCTAACATATTTACAGTCTTGTTCCTTTTACTGCAAGTTTGTTGTCCTTTGACCTGTAAAGATTCCCTTCTTCCATCTGGCCTTCTGACTAACAACATAAGGATGTCTAGGTTGTGAACTCACTCTGCTCTCTTTGTAAACTTCTGTAAGACCTGAGTAAGAGGTTGATTTCCTTAGCTTAACTTCCTGTTTGCAAAGCACAGGAAGTTGGTTAAGGTGATCCCCTATTCCTTGTTCAGTTCTTTCTAAATTTCTGGGTTCTAAGGAGAACGAGACCTCTCTTTGTCATGCTGTTTATAACCAGGGATGCGTACAAATTCAAAAAGACTTTCCACAAAACAATTCAAGTCTTCTTTTGTATTCATCAACCAAGCAACCTGTTATGGCTGTGCTGCAGGCTGCAAATGTGCTGCGGAGACCACGTCAGATGCACAACTGGTTCGCACGTCCCTACCTTAGACACCGTACCTCGCTTATGCCAGACAGATGAATGCTGTTCTCTGTAGGGTTGTTAAAGTGGAATGAGTGCCTGACCACCTCTGTGGTGCTAGGGCACTAGCAGAAATGACAGGAGTGCCACATTCAAAGGGCACTTTTGTGTTCCTGACAGAGACAAAACTCCTTTGCCTTAATAGGACTGGGTTTCTTTCTGTCAAAAACTTCAGTATCATTGGCATATCCTGCACAGTATAATTCCTTCATTAGACACTTAGCATAACCCCGGATGAAAGAAGTGTCAGTATGGGAAGAATAATCTTGTTTCCCAAATCCCCACAACAGCTGGTGGATCCTTCGCTAGCTGCTGCCTTGACAGAATAAAAGATGTGAGAGGTTATGTTATCTTAAAAATGAAATCAGGAAGATGGCAGAAAATTCACTAGACCTCAATGGTAATAGCTATGATTTTAAACCCTGAAGTCCTATCGTCTTTAAAGTAAACATTTCTCTTACACATTCTTTCTTCCTGATAAAGAAAGGAGAATGTTATCAAGTCTTATAACCAGAAAGGATTGGTCTTTAATTTCCATAGCAGGAGATTTTAGTTTCGAAGGCGCTTACATAGAATGTAGAAGGCATGGTGAGCACCCTTCACTTTAAAACATTCTATTTCAAACCAGAAAGAAGTGGCTTTCACGTGGAGCATCTTTTCCCTAAGCACCTGACAGCACACTGCACACCTACCACACATTCTTGAGCTTGTGCAGGGACCTGTGCTCTCCCTGTGTGCTTTTCCTTGCGAGGAAAAGACGTACCATCATTCATGTCTGCTTGATCATCTTCCCAAATACCAAGAACAATACTACCCCACCCCTGACTCTGCAACCTCTGAACTGGATACTAACATTTTTCAGACTATGCACGAGCCAACAGGGATTCTCAGAAAAAGGAAATCTGCAATGGGAGCGTCAGCAGAGGAGCAGCCTGGCACCAATTCCCCGAGCCTGGCTCTGTCTGAGCCCTCCCCACCAGTGCCTATATTCGTAGGACTTTACCTTCTCTCCTGCCAGATAGACTTCTCCTCATCCTTTCAGTCCCATGTCTGATCCACTCCTCGGTAGCCTTTGAATGCTTGGAGGGTAGTGGGACTCGTAAAAGCCAGTGGTTTGTTTGGAAAGTCTTCCTGGATGACCTCAGCCTATGTTGTTCTCTACCTTCCTGAAGTCCTTTGAGGCTTACTGCATAACCCAGACAATTAACACCTTATTATCCTTGGCTCTGACTGCCTGCAACACACACACACACACACACACACACACACACACACACACACACACACACACTTCTTTTTGATAATTATTTCACATGAGTTAGTTTCCTCTCTCTAATTAAACTGTCAGCTTCTTGTGAATGGAACCATCTTTCCTACGTACATAGTAACAACCAATACTTTTTCCTTTTTCCTCAATAAATGGAAGTTTCCCTATGACATTCACAGAGATCATTTGTTAGTTGTGGCTTGGTGCTGCCTATGCCACCATAGGTTAGTTCTAAACCTGTGGATCAGAACAGTAACAGGGCAGAAAAGCCTCAACCTTCCGGTGAGAAATTTAAAAATTAAATAAAATAAAAAAGGAATATCCAGATTCAGGACAGTGGTTTGGAAATTACTTGCATAACAGGATGTCTAAGTATTTAAAGGGGACTTAAATAAACAAGAAGAAAACACACACATACTCACAAAAATATTCATACTAACATACACATAAACACACATAACTCACAAACACTCACACACAAACATACACATACAGACACACGCTCACAAATACAAATACACATACACACTTGCACACAAACACACACTCACACACCACATTTACTTCTATGTCAATGTACATTTAGAATACTGTGAAATTTACCTAATAGATCAAGTAAAGGCCAGAATGAAGGCCAAATAAAACGATGTATCATTTCATTGATAAAACAGTTGTGTGTTGGATGGGCTTGTGCACATAGCAGATTTGGAAAATGACACACGAGTTTACAACACATACAATCTCTTCACAGCTCCCAGATTTACATAGTTTATGCTTTGCTCAATACTTAGAACGTCCCTGAAATGAGAAGAATCTGTTAAGCTCATGGTTATTTCAAGAAACATTTTTGTTTGAATACAACCCAAGAACTCAAACATCTGTTGTAACCAGGAACATCAACTGAGTTCACTTACTTTATTGATAAAATTTGGGAAATTGCTCAATATCCTGCTTTGTTCTGCTCATACAAACACAGCCTGATGCTTTCCATGCCACCAAATTAGTGCCTAAGTGGTTGAAGTAACATGAGAGCTTTTTTTTTTTTTTTATACATATGCCACCAGTGTTCTACAGAGAATTAGAACTAAAGCACGCAGCTCTGGGGAAAAGCAATTAGTTCAGAGCTGTAGTACTTTAGCCAGAGGCTTCACTAATAGGGAAGAGACAATAAAACTGTATTGATACCATCCCAGACTGTGATTTAAGTGTCTTACTGGCTCACCTCACATCTGAACTTCACGAAGGGCTCGCACAAAGGAATGGGACAATGTTCAGTATGTCAGACACAGAGCAAACCCAGTCCTGTGGAACTTGTGTTATGTTTCAAGATAACACATTCTTTACTTCCAAGGGAGAGATTTTTTCTTTTTCTGTAAGTGACTAACCTCTGGAAACAAATCGTGAGACCAGAGAAAAAGAACCCAATTTCAAATGAAATCTCTGCTCTAAGTCAGAGGCTGTGCTGTCCCCATGGGAGGCTTGCCATGACCACTGTGACTGTCACTATTCCAAAGTCCCTCACAAAGAAGGCTCAGTTCAACTCCTGGATCAACGATTCCCACCCTTTCTCATGATTCCCACCTTCCCATGATTCATTTACTTCCCTCCAAGACTCTGTAGCCATCAGTGCTGCAGACAGAACCCTGTTACAGATTTGATATCTACTAGAGAGTGCGTTAATATTAATGAGCAGAAAGGTTGCTAAAAAAAATTAGGCAGGAAGTGTATGAGCTCACATGGTAGGAAGAGCTGTTCTGGCAAAGAATGTGTTCACAAGGTGAGGTGAGTATTATCAAGCCATTAACAGTGGATGGAGTCACTTCGAATAGAGAATTGAGCAAAAAGGATGTTTAAAGGACGGCTTCTGAAGAGTTGTTATCTGAAGCAGCTAAATACGTAGCAGTGTTGCCTTCAGAGTTTGGGGAAAAAAAGAGAGAATGAAAATAGGTTTGGTCAAAATTCCAGTTAAAAGTGTCAAGACTGTCACTAGGATTGGGCCAAAGCAGAAAAGACTCACTAGCCATGGGAAGGAGCCACTGGATCTACACCCAATATGCAAACCCTACTAACATTTTAAAATCAGAATCAAACCATTGGGCACTTATTCTCCCATACTGGAACCCAATGGTGCAGGCGCAACTCAATACTTTGGGCTGCCACACAACAAGCGCTGCCTGGTCTGCTGGCTGACTAGCAGATACAGTGAGTTTGAACGGTTTACTACCTGGAAGTAGACAAACAAGCCAGACTAGAGCCTGTTCTCCCCAATCCCGAGTAGTGTACGCCCAGGAGGATATAGCAGGGAAATGTTAGCCCGTCCTATTGGAGATTGCCAATGTTGGGGGCAGCATTGGTTTTCTAAAGTTGCTTGCCTCAGGAAGGCTATTAGGGGCCAATTCAAAGCATATGGGTATTTGGGCCAATTTCAAAGAAAGGGCAGATTTCTAATACAAGATTAAGAATATCCAGAGTTTAGGTTTCCCCAAAAGCAGAATAGAATATGACTGGAATATGACTCTTCTTTGTGGTTCGTAGTTTATGTATTACCAAATGGAAATTAACGTATCTTGAGTTTATTTTGTTTCTAAGTTCAAAACTATGAGTCACTTGAGGAACAAGGAATCCTAGCTGTAAATTTTAGGGCTGCTGTTTACTATCTGTCCACTTGGCACTTTCCGGGGAAACCTGTGTTTGGCCAAAAGGAAATAGAATAAAAGCAGCAATCTCCCAGGAGGGATGTAGTCGTGTTACCTAGGAGAATGGATGGCAGTGATGGTTTGTTGGTAACTTTCAGCATGCTCCATGCCCCACGTTCTGGCCTATACTCTAACTCCAATGTGTGTAGAATCATCCTCCAAACTAAATGGCCTCTCCTGAGAGCAGAAGTGGACATAAGGCATTTCCAGAGAACACACACACACACGCACACTCACACACACACACTCACACACACACTCACACACACTTACACACTCACTCACACACATTCACACACACTCACACACTCACACACCCACACACTCACCCACACACACTCACACACACTCACACACTCACTCACACACACACATTCACACACACACTCACACACACTTACACACTCACTCACACACACATTCACACACATTCACACACACTCACACACACACTCACACACACACACCCACACACTCACCCACACACACTCACACACACTCACACACTCACTCACACACACACATTCACACACACACACACACACACACAAACACACACACTAGCAAACTCGGTTTGTTTTTCATAGCATTAGGAAAAACCAATGATCTGTCCGTGAATGTATTCAGTGAAGTTAGTGTTATTTCTGCAATGCTTTGGCGCAGCTCAATTTTAAGTGCAATTACCACATTATAATCTTGGCAAGACCTGCTGTTCCAAACAATTCTCTGATGTACGAATGAGTCTTCCTCCAAATGAAAACTGCCAACGAAAGGGTGCTATTATATTATATAAAAATGAAAAATCTCAGAGTAAGTATAAATTTTATTTCAAGAGCATACACTATATACACACAAACTTTGAAAAAAGTTATAATTAAGATGTCTGATTCTCCTAGAATAGCACACTAATGTGTAATAACTCACTGTGGAGCACGCAGGCATCCTGGATCAAACAGTGTCTCCCCACACAATGAACGAGAGACACTGTTAGACTCTATATATGAGGTATTTGGGCAAACCTTTCAGACTATGAAAGATAAACACTGCATGTAATGTAATCAGAGGATTCTGGAACCTCTAGTCTTTAAGAGGTAAGGTTGTCATGAAGTTCAGGCTTGCCAATGGTTTCCAATATTCTTAGTAGTCTTATCAGTTCTGGGTCCCACTAGTACCATTCATTGTTCAACATAAAAGAGGTCTTGCTCTAGCTGAGTGGCTTACTCTGAAAGGCTGACTTACGAGACTGTATTTTATTGTCTACTAGGTGGTCCTTCTGGGCAGATAAGTATATGGCTTCTCTTTCCAACATCTACTGGGAAACACTCGGAAGCAGTGTGGGAGGTTGATGAGCTCCTTTGCAGTGGTTCCCAACATGGGTGATCTTGGCTCATTCCCTTTAGGACACATTTGCAGGCATTGTTTGAAGACTCTTATTGGAGCAGAGGACATACTAGTTCTTAGTGGTTATAGTGCAGAGATACCACCAAACGCCACACATACAAAATGTATCTACTTCAAAAGGTCCCTAGTACAAGCATAAGAAATCGGCAGGTCCTGGCTGCCTGAGTCCAAGACCCACGGACAGCCACTGTCACAGAAGGACCTTGGAGCAGCATAATCCAAACCCTTTACTTCCTCTTGTGATCTCATAAGAGCTACTGGATAAAATGAGCAGGGCCCCTTGGTTGGTTTTAGGATGAGTTGTTAAACCTGTTTAAATTCTAGTTTTCTGTTCTATGACTTAAAAAAATATGCAAGTGTCCTGCTGGTTTCAGCTAGTTTGATCTATTTTTAGGTATATTTTGGTTCAGGTATAGTATTAATACTTGGCTTTTGTTCAGTTTAGTGTTTGACAAATTAGTGGGATGCTGGTTTTTGGTGTGGCTTTGCAGTGGTGCCTGGGCGGGGGTGATCGGAGCAGAAAGCCAAGGATGTCAGGGCTCTCCACTTTCTGTTGCTTGGTTGAAAGTAATAATACTTAAAATGTAAGCAGCTTCTTGCTGGCTGGCATGATGGTGCAGCGGACAAAGGCACTTGGTGTGCAAGCTTGGAAACTTGAGTTCAGTCGCTGGAAGGCGGAAGGAGAACCAACTCCATAATGTTGTCTGACTTTTATATACATACTAAGGCATGTATATGTCTCTCTCTCTCTCTCTCTCTCTCTCTCTCTCTCTCTCTCTCTCACACACACACACACACACACACACACTGATTTTTAAAAATTCAAGCAGTTCACTTGACACTTTTCTTATGTAAAGGTTCGGCAGTCCCAATGCTTTGAACTAGCTCCCCCTGCCCCCCGAAGCTTTTTACTTGTGGACACAAAAGAACAACAACAAAAGAAAAAAACTGAAAATAATTTAAAGAGTCTTTAAAATCTCCAGAGATTTAAAAGTGCCCATACCCCTATTTTGCAATAGTTCTTGTTGTGAAATCATCCAACTGAAAACCGGAGGAGTGGGGAGGGCGGATTGTAGTGACAAGATTTCCTTAAGGCTGTAAACAAACCAAAAGTGTTAAGAGAAAGAAACAGAAGTGGCTGATCTCATCACAGAACAGGGAAAACATTTTGGAGCTGCCTTATAGGTACAGCTCAAAGCTGGTTACATTCCTAAAACTTCAGTCTCTGCGAGCTGAAGCATCCCAGCCCACTCAGATCACGAGAGCCATCTGCACCTGCTCACAAAACAGTTTAAAGAAGGAAGAAAGTAGGCATCAAGCATTTTAATGTAAACAGACAAAGAGCTGGTTTCTGGTACACAGGCTGCAGACAGGAGAAGAGAAGGAACTCGAGCAAGAAAAGCTATCACGATTTTTCGAACTACCAAAAGTGAAGGTCTAAACTCGGCCCAGGGCTACTCGTGTCCTGCTATGCGGGGTGATTGCTTGTACTGGCTGCACAGTTAAAAGCCAGCGGACAAACTTCAATTACATGTTTTTAATTTTTCTTTTATGTAGCTCAGGGTTGAATGAATTACTGGCAGGAACTTTTAACCCAGGAATTCAGTCAAATGCTCCTTCTTTGTCAGAGCTGCTGTGTGCCTACACACACACACACACACACACACACACACAGAGAGAGAGAGAGAGAGAGAGAGAGAGAGAGAGATACAGTCACAGACAGACATACACACATAGACACAGATAGACACACATAGACACCCAAACACAGACAGACAGACGTATACAGACACACAGTCACCTTCAGACAGACACACAGACATGCAGTCACATATATAAACAAACAGACACACAGATACACACAGAGACATATGGTCACACACAGACACAGTCACACACAGAGACATACAGACATACATAGTCAAAGTCACACACAGTCATAGCCACACACAAGCACAGTCATATACACAGACACAGTCACATACAGACACACAGTCACACACACACACACACACACACACACACACACACACACATGCATGCACGCACACAGTACGGCACGCAGTCACAAACTCATCCATACTTTCTGACCCTCTGGTTAGACTAACAAGCTAAACCTGAGATCTCCATTGCAAAAGTTTCACTCTCTTGAACACACACTGGCTCCCAGCGGAGTTTATTTAATGTATTTTTAATAGCTTCCTTGTACTCCTCTCTGCCTTTCCGCTTCTCAATTCTGGAAAGCATCAAGCTGACAAAAGAAGACATATTTAAATTGTGGATCTTTGCAGGACTGAGCAGCCAGCCGGCCAATGGGAAGGCAGTATGCAGCAGTGGGGAGGGGCCAGTGGGCATAGGCTCTGGCTTCCAAAAAGGCACTCCGTCTGGTCTAAGCATCTGAGCTACGGTCCTTTGGGCCTCGTGGGGGCAGGGCTCAAGTTCAACATCATTTTTGGCATTGCCACAGGGCAGACTTCAGCTGTGCTGCTAAGTTGTCAGGTCTTCTCTGCCACAGGCTGTTTCCACTCTTCAAACTAGGAAGGCCTAGTCTGGGGCCAGCCACTTGGGAAGCAGGAAGAGCTTTTAAAAGCCTCCTGTGAGTCTTTCCTTTTTTTTGGATTTCTCTGGGAAACTGAGGTCAAGGCAGATTTTAGGTCCCTGGGACCTTCATTTAGAACTTGTGCTGGCTTGTCACCCTGAGAATTCTAGAGCAAATATTAATGAGACCGGTGCTACCTACTGCTCTACCCAGAAACCTGGAGTTGCCACACTACAGAAAACATGTCTGCTTATTTGAGAGTTATAAACAATTTAAGTCACACAGAGAAATGGCACTCTAACCAGATGCCATAACTCTACAACCAGGTATATTATAATGACGCGTTAAGATGTCATAGCTGGTTCTGGCAGTACTGACCAGCGGTAACAAAGGCTCTGGTTATGAGACTTTTCATAATCTTGTGGGCAGAAAGTCTTGAGCTGCAGTGATTGAAAAATACAATTGTCCCCAAGATCCAACCAGCAGTACATCGATGAACAAGTTTTATGGTTAGTCACTCACAGTTACATCAACAGTGAAGAAGGCACAGCTGACACCTTTCCATGTGCCATTCTTAAAGCAATGTCTGTAGTCGTGAGTGCAGCTAAGCTGCTTTGTGCACCCAGCCACCTGCCCAGGCACTCTTTGAATCTGCGGTTGAAAGGCAAACACCACACACACACACACACACACACACACACACACACACACACACACACGTATTTTTAAATATGCTGTCAGACTCAACGGCTGGGCACTTCTAGTGCTCTGTCTGCTGCCCTAGGCCCAGGGGTGAAGTGGCCACTGTCCACTTACTCGAAATCTCTGGTTGGCTCTACCTTTGCAGTTCCTGCATCCATTCATATCCCAACGCTCCATGATGATTTCCCTTCTCCTCCACCTTGTGTCCTAGCCCGAGCAACTCTAAGGGTCTCGCCCCAACTCCTTTTGCCATTGGCTGCTGGCGTCTTTATTGATGGATAAAAAACCAGTTGGGGACAGGACCTTTAGCATGCAGATTCCCAGGTGAATTAAAGCATCAGAATGTCGGACAAACATCCTTCGCATCTGTTCTTTTGTCTTTACAACCCTGTGTAGAACTACATACCTCAGAAACAGAAATTAATTGTGTTGTTGATTTACTATAGTCCAGAGAGTTAGCAGGTAGAAAAAGCTACAACTTGAACTCAGAACTAGAACTCTCGAAGCATACACACTATCCATGACTGCCTGTCCACCATCCACCATGCACACCACTTAACTCCCCATGACATTCATTCATTGATCCATCATCCATCCGCTGCCTGTCCACCTGCCATCCCAGTTTCCTCCCTTCCCACCCCTTCCTCTGTCAAATGCCTATTATTTGGAAATACACTAAAGGAAAAGAGATCATATGCACACACACACACACACACACACACACACACACACACACACACACCGCACTACAATCATCGATTCCATCCAGGAATATAACGTACTCGTGTAAAATGTCAGCTAGTAAGTGAGGTCATTGACACACACCTACTACACTAGGAATGATCCGTGGACACCGACATAACATGTGGTTGGTAAGACTGAGCAACAACACATCCAATGTCCCTTTACATACGAAACTATCCATAGACCCTCCCAAAGGATCAAGGATTCCTTGAATTTTCCAAAGAATTCATAAGAACAAAACAAACAGCAAATAAATACCCACCGACCCACCCGACCCCCAAAAGCAAATTTTCTAACAATTTTCCCAAAAAGAATGCAGAGTGCCAACGAGACTCCCAACATCTACAGTCCTCGTTGAGGTGATGTGCCAGTGAATTCTGACGTTACTTTTAGTGTGGATCCTGAGTGTGATCCTGGGTACTCTTTTCGGTAAACCCCGATCAATGGATTCTCACATTGAGGTTGTACTCGGAATGGATCGCACTAGTATGAGCTGACTTTGGCATCTGTAGGTTTACGGCAGTCTGACCTGACTCAGACTATGTCTGTCCTCAACTCAACATCATACCCAATTTCTGGCTTTTCAGGGTCAATGAAGTTACAAGAGCTTGGCATGGAGCTGGTGGTACTCTACACCATGAAGTATGGTATAGTAGAAAAGTACATACATCAGGGGCCATGTACTAGAGATTTGTGAAAGAGACCCAAAGGTAAACACATCCCACGAAATGCCAGGACAGAGGCCCCTAGAAGAGTGATAGTTTTATAAAGTGCCCTGCCTCCAACACACACACAAAACATCTCCTCACTTTCTTGGCAGACGTTTGCTCAGTCTTGGAGTTCTGAGCCCCATAATGCAGTTTGATCAACAGTGGCTGACATACATAACAGTGGTTCCACAAAGTGACATCCTGGCCCTTTCAGTTTATAAAATTACACTCTGTGGTGCTTGTACAGGGTGAACTCCGGCAGTCCTCAGCTCCATCCCTGTTTTTAAGGGCTGTGACTTGATAAAGTGATGTTAAAATCTAAAGGTCAGAGAGCATCGTACACAAAACCGTGAGGTTTTGATCTCACATCCCGTGACAGGCCTAGACACGTACAAAACACCGCAGAAATTTGGTATGGAATAATTGGTGCTGTCTTGGTTGTCATAGAAGCAGAGAAGGGAAGGTATATGCTCTGCCTCCTGAACGCTGCTACTGCTCCTTGTGAGGACCTACCACTGGTGTTTTCCACACTACCCTCTTCCTGCTTTACTTGATATCCATTTGCTACCACAGCCCGCAGGCTTCATCAGAGAAACTTCTTCTGTTTTAAACAATGGGTGGTGGTTATTGCAGAGATGTATAACTGATCAAAGTTCTGAGAATAAGTACTTGTTAAGTTCTAAGTCCGAACCAGGACATTGATATCATCCTGTCCAAATGCCAGGGAGCGCTGTGGAAGAAGGGTGGACACAAGGCAGGAGTTGAAGGATGAGGAGGAGTGCTGTGAAATGTGATCGTCTGGAAGTGACACTGTGAAGTCAAAAATCTGTGTTACATGTATGAGACCCACACATCGATACTATAGCATAGATGGGAGAAGGGCTCATTAGATTCTCACCCCTAGTTGAGGAAATACTAATAGTTAGTGGCTACTGGGTGAGGCAGAATCATTTACATCAGCATTATAACTATGGTAAGTTGCCCGCACTCCAGTGAATGCTCCTACACCTCCTTTCTTGCACCAATCTTAGTTAAACTTAGCGGGCTCCACCCCACTCCGTCTCTCTCTCACACACACTTCCTAAGAAAAAGGGTTAAGTGAGTAGGGGAAATGGGAGTGAATGTGTTCAAATATATTATTACATTCATGTATAAAATGGTTAAAAAAAATAAATGAAAAATATTTTTAAAAGTCCCCCTGTGAGCTGTTAGTTCCAAAAAATGATCCTGGGTACAGTATGGGTTAAGCACCCAGTCCCTTTCATGTAAAGCCAGTGAGAAAATTCCTTGAATTTGAAAGTTCAAATAGAGGCAAATATATCACAATTATTTGATGGGAAGCAATGAACTTGGCCCACACGTTCAGCAGAGAGGGCTCCGACTGAGCTTTCTGTAGTGAAAAGTGCAGGACTGTGGCTTTCACATGGATTGGCCAACATGACATATATCACCTGCCCCGAGGACACTTGTGGAAAAGCTCAGAAGTTGTCTATTAAGCACAAAGAACTGCTGCCCTCAGACCACCACCCTCACAGACTCCCTGTCCTGTCTCAGTTTCTAACTCCAGTGAAACAAGGGCATGATTTATACCCAGCCTCTCTTCTTTTCATGTGTAGCCTGATCAAAGGAATAATTATACAGAGAGGAATTTTGCAGACAAAAACTGCGTGTGATCCTCCTTACATAAGGACCTCAGTGTGTGGCTGGAAACCCTCTGATTTATTCTGTTGACTGGCAGCTTCAGGTTACAGGCGGAGAGCAAAAGGCCCTCATTAACATCTTCTGAGCTTCCCCAAGTGGGACGCCGGCTCTGCACATCCACTTTATAGATCAGATTTGGAACATGCCAAAGTAATTAATCAGTGTTTGACTTGTGAGGAGAAAGAGGGGGCCGAATACAGCTTGTCATACTGGCCTGGGAGAAGGAGCTTCAGAACTAGCTGAGTAGAAGTCTAAGACAGCAGTAGCGGCCTAACAAACAAGGTTGCTGTGTTTTTAAAGAATTCCGAAAACCCTTATTTAGCATCTCATACTCACTCTCAACAAACTTGCAGAAAACCTAGGTGAGAAAGGACAAACTCACACTTCCCACCAGGAAGGGGCTTCCTTTTGTTGTTGATATTTTGTTTGGTTTTCGCTGGAGCCATAGATTAAAGTCATCCTATAAACCCAGCTTTGTCCACACTGCAGGTCCCTCCCTGCTGCCCCTGTCGTGATAGCTGGAAGTGGCTAAAGAAAAACTCTCACACGGAATGCTCAGCCTCATTTTAAATTCTGACCAGTTACTTCCAGTGGACCATTGATTTTACACCAAGCCTAGCGCTTGTTTCTGTTGACTGCATCCTCCTGCCCTGCAACTATCATATAATGGCTTCTTCTCGCCTCAAGCTTTCAGCAAGTTTTGTTCTCTATTGCTTGATGAACTTGACTCCTGTTTCATTAAGAAAATAAAGACGTGGACCTCCAATACCCTTCTACAAACACACTTGACCGAAACACTGCTTATACCTGTTTGTTCGTTTGTGTATTCTTGTTTTTTTGTTTTTTCCAATTTTGGAGACTCAATACTAGAGGATACTGGAAATTGAGTTAGCCCAAGTAGAGATGCTGTGTTTGTGAAGAATGTAGTGGGTTTTGAAAATTGAATGACGCGATGACTAGAGTCTTCTATGGCTGCATGCTTTGTAGCCACTGCACGTTTTAATCTGTAAGTGGTGGGTTAAAAAACACTAAATTAATTCTCCACTTTTAATCTTAAAAAGTATTACATTTATCGATTGGTTTCTTTCTTTCTTAAAGTGTGTGAGTGTGTGTGTGTGTGTGTGTGTGTGTGTGTGTGTGGGCGTGTGTGTGTATGTGTAGGAAGTGTGTGTATGTGTAGGGAGTGTGTGCGTATGTGTGTGTAAGGTGTTTGTGTGTGTTTGTGTGTGTGTGTAGGGAGTGTATGTGTGTGTGTAGAGAATGTGTGTATGTGTAGGGAGTGTGTGTGTGTGTATGTCTTGGGTGTGTGTGTGTATGTGTAGGCAGTGTGTGTATGTGTAGGGAGTGTGTGTGTATGTGTGTGTGTAAGGTGTTTGTGTGTGTGTGTGTAGGGAGTGTACACATGTGGCACTCTGTGCATGTGGAGATCAAAGGATAGTTTGGAATCAGTTCCCTCTTTCTATATGTGGGTTTCATGTTGAACTCTGGTCATAAGGCTTGATGACCAGCACCTCTACTCAGTGAGCCATTGGTCTTTGGTTTTTGATATGATTGTTACAAATTGAAGTAATGTAGAGGTAGGTGTGGCGGCATAGTCCTGTAATCAAGCACTTGGAGATAGGTGAGGAATTTCAAGTCATTCTTGTATACTATCCTAGTTTTTATTTCTGTTACTGTGCAAAAATATCCTGAGAAAAAAAAGCATCTTTGGGAAGACAGGGTTTATTTTAGCTCACAACTCTAGACTGCAATCCATCTTGAAACAACCAATCATACCACATCCAAAGTCAAGGGCAGAGAGAAATGAGTACACACATGCTACTAGTGTTTAGCTAACTGTTTCTACTTTCATCCAGTCCAGGACCCAGAGCCCAGGGAATCGTGCCACCAATGGGTCTTGGGTCTTTCCACATCAACGAATGTTACCAAGACAATCCACTTCAGACTCGTTCACAGGCCAACTTGATCAGACAATCCCTGATTGTGACTCTAAGTGATTCTAGGTTGTGTCAAATTGACCATTTTAATTGACTATCATGGTTACATAAAATTCAAGATCAGACTGAGTCCCTGTCTCAAAAAAAAATGAGACAAAAGCACCACAGATTGAATTATATCTGCTGCTCCACTATGCTTCTGTTGGAGTGTGCTGGTGCCTGAGGCCTTATCTGAGACAAAACATCTCTCCCTGGGCATTCAAACCCCTCCCTCTTCTATTCCACGACCACCCAGCAGCAATTCCCTTCCTTTTCTCATCCTTCATCTTTGTGAACCACCACTATTCCCTACATACGTGATGCTGTGTCTTTGTTTGTTTGGGGAGACAACATTTCACTCTGCAGCTTAACTTGGCTTCTAATTCATAGTTATCCTCCTGTTTCAGCCTCACAACTACTGAAATTCCAAGTATGTACCAGAATACCTGCATACCCTCTCCCCTGTGTCTCTCTCTCTCTGTCTTTCTGTCTGTCTGTGTGTTTCTCTCTCTCTCTCTCTCTCTCTCTCTCTCTCTCTCTCTCTCTCAATCTCACGACCATATATTGTTATTCAGTTGATATCTCATTGCTGTAGAGTGTAACTCCTTAAAAATATCTCTACTTACTGCCTCTACACCTTTTCTTTTGCCATTGTGGACATTTTACGCTGGAATGAATGCAGTGTATGTTAGGCAGAGACTAACCACCACTGCCCCAGTCCTCCTCTTTTACCGCTTCCAAGTTCACTCAGTGCCTAGCAGTCCACCTGAGCAGCTCTTCAAGGCACTGTGTGCTGGAGGCAGAGCACGGGAGCCAGTTGCTGAATATTTCGGAAAGGCAGCAGCCAACAGTGGGTTGAAATCTACTGGGATATGCACGTTGAAATTCTGGACTTGGTAATTAGGATTAGGATCTCGTGGTTATTTGTTTCCATGGCATCAGCTTGCCATCCGGTCACTGATGGATGGAAAGCCACCAAAGGCCTATCACATGTCAACATCAGATCACAGCTCACTTAGTTCCCTCGCAACACCGACCTAGGTGAGTTCTCCCTCGTGCCTTTGCACTGCCTATTGAAGCATCTCCCTTGTGATTACTGGATAATCCCCGTACCTCTTGCTAGCTCTATTTTGTCTTCCTGACATGCATACATAGGAGAGCATCACTGCTTAGCCCCAACGCCTCTTTTTTTATGCACTCTTGTTGTTTCCACTGATTCTTACACCTTCGGTGCTCAAGTGTAGACTTCCAGCCAGGCTTTGCCCATGAGTGAATGGCAGCTCATGTTTCTCCATTTCTACAAGACATCAACACCTGACTTACTAATAGGCCATTCAAACTCTAGTTCAAGATGAAATTCCCAATTCTACCTGTCCTGCAGACACCAAACATTCTCCAGGGATACTTTCCAGCTTACCGAAACAGCAAGCATGCCTCACCGGGCCACAGAATTTGAGCTTTTCTTAACTCTGTACTTTTTTTTTGACACTGCACAGCTAACTCCTAGGCAATTCTGTGGGTTCTGTGTTGGAAATACAGCCACAGCTTGCTTCTCAACTCCTATCATGCCTGATTGGCTCCAAGCAGCCATTAATTTTCAACTCAGATACTGCAACAAACTCTTAATATATTGCAGGACCCAGAGTAATCCCTTAAAAATGTAACACAGATCTTTTTCTGCTTCTATTCAAAACACTTTAATTGCTTCCTGTCTTACTTAGCACAAGAGAGAATGTTTCCAGGCTCTGCAAAGTCCTGCCAGGCCATCTTTCACCCTCCCAACTTCATCTCCCACCACAGTCAGCCCATAGTCAAGGCCCCTGCACTGTGACAAAGATGCCCTGACCCAGAGGCCTCAGCACAGGCCGTTTCTTACCTGAGAACTCACTCCTTTCCTGAATGGTCTCAGGGCTTATTCTCTCCTTAGGGCCTGCAGGAAACAAATCCCTTCCCTTCTGTGCCCTGCCCCCTCAGATGACACAGTGGATGCTTGGTCATTTGTGTGTTTATTTGTTTGATTATTATTTTCTATATACACCTGTTTTATCTGTGCATGTAGACATGTGTGTGTGTGCACGCACGTGTGCGCACGCGCATGTGCTCACTTGTGCCTTGAGGCCAGAAGTCAATCTCAGGTGTCTTCTTTATTGCTTTCTACCTTATTTTTTGAGATAGGTTGCTCACTGACTGACTTGTGCTGGTCAGCGAGCTCCTGGGAGGCTCCTGTCTGCCTTCCCAGTGCCAGGGTCATAGGCACATGCCACCATACCTACCTTCAGTACGTGACTATGAGCGGTACAAATTCAGGTCCCCATGCTTGTGTGGCGAGCACTTTACTGAACGATCTCTCTGGCCCTGAGTCTGTGTGTCTTCTGTTCTCCAGGCTCGGCAGACAGACTGGTTCTCATGGCTGTGACGACCCAGTACTGCTGAGAGTTCCTGATGCCCAGCAAGACCTCATCAGTGTTGATGGGTGAGTGGGATGAGTACCATGGACCACAGAACAGGAAAAGCCAACTGTCACTTTACCAGACATATCTTAAGTGGCCAGGTGTTCAACTTCTCTGCAAGGCTGTCTTTATGCAGAAATCCACACTAAGGGATGCCCGAGGACCGGCACAGTAGTCACATGTCTCTTCATTCAGACCCAAGAGATGTTTTTGGTGCTGTCATAGAACCTTTCCTTCTTCAGCTGTGACCCATGTGTGTCCATTTTGAGACAGAGTCTCGTGATCACACTTGAATGGGTGGCTCACTCGCCGAGACCTCCCGAGTGTTGGGGTTACTGGCATGTGACACCATGCCCTTATCTATTTTTTAAGATAGTTTTATTACTGTTGTTATTACTATTTCTGTGGGGAAGGAGATTGGACTCAAGGTCTCATGGATGATCAGCAAGGATTCCACCACTGAGAAACCTCTTCAGATTTTCATACCCTTTGTTTTAATATCTTCAGCGGGGGATTTCTTCAACGAGGTGCTCCTATGGGGAGTATATTGAAGGAGCAGTTCTGACTTAACTGGCTTCATCCCCTGGGACTTGGCTCTGGCCGACTTGTGGAATGGCACAGAGAGCTGGAGGCAGGATAAAGCACAACAAGACAGAACCCAGGGCTGTAGACAATCACTGTCACCATCACTAAAGTATTCTTTGCAAATTACATGCAGGAGTCACTGATCCTAACCTAAACGCTGTGTCTGTCCAATCTCTGGTCTTACCAAAAACCCCAAGGCTGACATTGCCCAGTGAAACCGGGTCCCCAATTATTTTTCTGTTTGACTAAAAATAGAAGGGGTACACAGGATTCTTTCATAGCAGGGTGAGAGTTCCATTTCTGAGCTTCCTTCAAGCACTTGCTGTGGCCACAGTTCATTTTACCTGTTTCTTTGAGTTGCTGCATAGATTAGCTAGCTGGGAGTATGTGACAACAATCCCCTTCAAACCTCAGCCATCTTAGAGGGTATTAAAAGTCCTACTCAGGGTGGAAATGGTACAGAAAGTTGGGTAGAAAGAAAGAATCTTGTTACTACAAACCAAACAAACCCTTAGTAAGCAGAATATGACGGTTTATGACTATACTTCCACAATTCAAGAGGCTAAGGCAGGAGGATGACTGTGAGTTCCAAGCTAGCCTATGCTAGATAGTGAGTTCTATGATATCCAGGGCCACATAGTGAGAACCTGGCTCAAAAAGCAACCACAACCACCAGAAAACAACAACAACAAAAACAAACTAAAAACAAACAAACAAACAAAATATTTAAAAATACCAAAAGGAAATAAAACAAAACCTAACAAAATCAACCCTCTAAACCAAAATACTTTGAGCACAGGTGTGGTTCAATTTAGTCTAGTGATATTAAAACCTGAGTTTCTACATCACATACGGCCCACTTTTGTAACCTGTCCAGGGCTGTGAGAAGGCTCAGCAAGTAACGGCAGTTGCCTGTTAAGTCTTGTGTAGCCCATATATCCAGAAATGAGCTCAAGTTGACTATAGGAGAATTTTCTAGTGGGTAGATAAAAGCCAGTATGGTGGTTAGAAGGACGGCTGCATAGGCTCGTACATTTGAATGTCACCAGGAAGTAACATGATTTGAAAGGGTTAAAAGGACCAGGAGTATGGCCTTGTGGGAGAAAGTATGTTACTGGGGGGTGGATATGGGAGGTTTCAAAATGCATGCCAAACTTACAGTCTCTCTCTCTCTCTCTCTCTCTCTCTCACACACACACACACACACACACACACGCACGCACGCACACACCACACTAAATAAATAAATAAATAAACGTGTGAAAAACTTAAAATATCAATTTTTTTCTAATCACCGAGCTTCTCAAACTTAACTGAGAGACCCTGAAATGCTTTTGCATACTGTTCCAGATTGCATTGTGTGTGGAAATGAGCTGACCAGTTAGTTCACCCACATCCACTCCAAAGCTTCCTTTAGTTTCTGAGACAATTCAAGAAAAGCTGGTTTTGATTTTCTAAATCTTTTGATTTGTAGAGTTAAGGGGGAAAGAAAAAGAAAAAGAAAAAAAAATCAATGCTAAGATAACTATTGGAAGCCATCTGACCTATGCTGAGTTAAAATGCCAAATGTCAAAGAATCTAGAAATTAAACTGACCTCAGATTAAAAACCCCCTTTCTTCCCTCCAGTGCAAGAGGAATTATGAATCCACATAAACAAGGCATTTCCATATGTAGACCTCAGGTCTTGTCATTTACTAAAAGCAGGTGAAAGGTCTCCTCCGCCTCTCCTCCTCATCTCCAAGGGGATGGCTAACTGGTGTTCAGTTAAATACTGTCTCTTCCAAATACCTTGACTGGATTGGGCAGGGTTGGGGTGGATGTTTAAGGTAGCACATGACATCAAACCTGAAATGTGCCTGAAGGCTTCAAGGCTCATTTCATACCAACTTTTTGTCCATTGAGAGAGAAGGCCTAGCGTTCAGACCTTATAATTTTTTCCAGAAAAAAAAAAAAGACTCCTAAGCCTATGTTTTAAAGGACTTATATTGTCTGACAACGAGGAGTAAATCCTCCCACTGGATCTATGGTGTACCTCCCAGTCGGCTAACAGTTTTGTTAACCTCATCTTGTTTCATTGCTGGCTGATTTACAGTTGTATGGAACCGTGTGGTGCCCGGATGGCTACGTAGGATGCTGTGTGCAGAGACAGGCAGCTTTCCTCTGTGAATGTCACTAGTACTTAGGTTTGCTCGTCCCGATCTCTCCACCCATAGTGTTCATTACCCAGGATACTCAAGGGATCGATGACAATCTTTGAAAGGCATAGAGAATGAGCATGGCAGAGAGATGAGGCAGGAGGATCAGAGGTCAAGGTCAAGGTCATCTTTAGGAACTTAGCAAGTCTGAGGCTAGCCTGAGCCACACACCTCTCTCAAAACAAACAAACAAACAAACAAACAAACAAACAAACAAACAGCAAACATTCAGACCGGGGATATTAGGATCAATGCAACATGTTGAGAGAATTTCTTAGACATTGCTTTTAAGGGATAAAAACTTCCCTGGGGATTCTGAGATAATTTCAATTTAGGTTGTAGTTAGATTCCTGTAAAACCCACAGGAAAGTGATTTCAAAGTTCAGTTGTGGCAAAGCCACACGAAGGCAAGAATAATCATGAGAGACTTTCACTGGAGATAAAATTCTACTAACTCTATGTGGACACAGATAGCACTTTCTAGAAGGAGTTCTGAAGACACACACACACACACACACACACACACACACACCCCACTGCGGTAGCAGCACAAAACATCCTTTGTTGCCGGACGTGAGAAAAACACACTTGTTTCTAAAAAAAGCTATAGGAAGGAAGTGGAAGGGCCTCGGGGTGCGGGGGAGAGCAAAGGAATGCATACTGGTTCCTTCAGACACATTCGGAGAGGCATGGCTCTTAGCAGGGTAGGAGGTCAGTAAGTGCAGTCAAATCTGTGGGGCTAACTCCTTCCTAACCTACAGTTGTGTTCTCAGCCAAACAGCGCTGAAAACCCCAACAGATGTCGTATTGTTGTTCTGGCATTGACTTGCCCCACGTTAAAAAAAATAATCTTTAAAAAAAATCAAAATCAAAGGAATGCAAACACCTGCATTTGATTCTAATTTTATACATCTCCAAACAGCTGAGGTTCCCAAAGGAGACTCACGAGGAAGAGGAAGCCCAGAGCGAAGACAGCGAAGACAGCGAAGACAGGGTTCCTGCATAAAATGGGAAATGTGTCTTCAAGGATAAGCTGAGGCCTCTGTCTAAAACAGACAGGGGTATGCTGTCTCCCTGAAGTTGTCCAGTGTCTCACTGTGTTAAGGATAGAGTGGGATGGATACCCAGACCTTCACGACTAGACGTAGCTCCCGTGGGAGATCCTAGTGACTGAAGGCTAAGTGATGCCTAGCACTGCAGAAGTGGAGGGCCTCAGAGCCACAGCTTTCCCCGTGTGGATGTGAAAGTCTTGTGTGAAGTGAGGAAGCCGGAAAGCGGAGTCAAATGTCATTTGTGTCCCCAAAGCCCCTCTCTGCTTGCTGCTACTTCTCTCCGGTTCTTTGCTGTTTGGCCTGTGTTCTGGCCAGGGAGGAACAGGAAGATATTCACCAGGGATTCCTGGGACTCTGAGCTTTTCTGAAAATGGACAGAGCATGGTACATTTCCCTCTTCCTCCTGCCTGAATGGGTGTCTGTGCTTGGGGCCAGGCCCTTTCTGGGTGAGGGGGAGGGCAAAACCACAGACTGGGAGGGGGGGATGGGGCATGGGGCATGGGGGATGGGGGATGGGGAGTAGAAAGAATGAAGGCTGAGGGGTTGGGGATTTATCTCAGTGGTAGAGCACTTGCCTAGCAAGTGCAAGGCTCTGGGTTCGGTCCCCAGCTCCGAAAAAAAAGGAAACAAACAACCAAAAAAAAAAAAAAAAAAAAAGAATGAAGACTGAGGCTGGACCTGGGTTGACCTAAATGTGTTCTAACACTAGAGTGTTTCGGACTTTTTGGTTTGTGTCATACATTTCCCCTTCTAGTCTAATCTAAATAAGACAGACTTTCTGTTATTTGCACACAAACACAAACAAAACGCATTTGAAAGCAGATAGAGCTGTGAATCGAGCCTGCAAGTCAGAAATGGGTGCCTGAGCTCAGGCACAGACTCCACACTTTCCCTTCAGCCCTCTCTGCTGTCTTTGCAGAGGCCCTCCTGGCCTACATCCTCATGTTCCCTGCAGGCCCAGGGCTGTGTTCCGCCTCCCATCTGAAGGCACACTCTCCTTACCCTTCCAAGCTCAGCCGAGTTAGGACCTCCCTAGGAAACCTTTCCTGGCCTCTGCTTAACATCCACAGTCGGTTCTTCTGCCACGTGTCCCCAGGAACTTGTATTTGTCCCCTGTAGCTTTATCGTGGTTACAAACAAGTTTTGATGCTTGCCTTTCCATGTGACCCGGTGTTACCGCAGGCATGTGAGCTGTGATTCTGATCGTGCAGAGTGGATGGCTAATAAATATGTATTAAATAAATGAGGACAGGCAGACATTCCTCACTGTACACTAACCAACGAAGCGAGCTGACGCTGACAGTAACTCAGTCCTCCAACGCCTGAGACTACCCAGGAAGAGCAGCTGAGAGTGCACACTGACTATGCTATGTGCTACAGTTCTCACCACGGACATGCGGGAAGAGGAGGCAGAACCCAGAGCAGCCTGAGAAGACGGGATATACCACATAGAAAGAAGGGAATGCTTCTGGTCCAAAGGTGGTGTCAAACTCAGGTTCAGCAAATTATTGCAAGAAGAAAACCATGAGCGGCACGAGGAAAACTGCAATAGAAGCAGGATTACCTTGAAAAATGTAAACTCCAGTTGTCAAAACACAGACACGGTGCAGAGTTTTCTGATTCCGGGTCACACACTGAACATTTTGAGAGGCCATTCTGTGGGAAAACATTTCCAATTGTGCAGTGTAGTTGTAGAAGAATCTTGGAATTTATACAAACTTTGTTTTCACGCCAAATTTCCAGGAGGCCTTTTATTCCCTTAAGGGAGAGATAACTGGCTTGTATCACTGCTTAATATCACGGCTCTCTACAACTGGGAGCATTCTTCCAGCGCCCTGAAGGTAATCTTTGTTTGCTTTAGCCGAGACAGGGTCCCATTATGTAGCTCTGGGCTGGCCTGGAACTTGCTACGCAGACCAGAACTAACAGAGACCCACCTGCCTCTGCCTCCTGTGTGCTAGGATTAAAGTCTGCACCACCGAGTCCAGCTGAGGTCTATCTGTTTATACTCTTTTTCCTCCAGCGGGCAGCAGATTCTCCAGGAGGAATCTGGTGATCTCTTAAGAGCCTCACTGCCAAGCACTGTTCAGGCTTACAGTGCGAGTTCACTGTGTGCTTTCTGCAAGTAGACAAGAGGCAGATGCCTCTCCGGCATTCAGCAAATGTGCATTGAGTGGAATCCTTGATGTGCAATGTGGGATGACTTCTCTCTCAAGATATTTGTTCAGGCATCATCACAACGGTGTCTACCATCTGAGAAATTCTTTGTTGTTAAGATAAATGAGAGGGGGACCTTTGGCTTTTTGGGACGGTGTCAACTGAAATGGGAACCTCCCCTTTTTCATGCAAGGGCTACTCATAACTTAAGTCTTTTATTTACTCTTAAATATTTAAAATTATTTGTACGCTTGTGCGTGTACAGCTATGTCTGTGCTCATGTTTGCGGATGGTTTGGAGGCCAAGAGGGCATCCGATTCACTGGAACTGGAGGTTATATACAGGTGGTTGTAAGGCTGCCTGATGGGATTCTCAGAGTGGAACTCCAGTGCTCTGTGGGAGCAGCAAGTGCTCTTAACCAATAACTTCTTCAGCTCCTTAAACTTGAAATTTAAAAAATTCTATGTC
Organism: Rattus norvegicus; assembly: GCF_021556685.1. Taxonomy (NCBI): domain Eukaryota; kingdom Metazoa; phylum Chordata; class Mammalia; order Rodentia; family Muridae; genus Rattus; species Rattus norvegicus. The sequence continues at coordinate 16,549,681 of NC_141541.1, read as the reverse complement.
ATTCCTCTGCCCACAAGCTGGATGACTCTTTTCCTTCTTCTTGGAAGGTGTTAGCATTCTGTCTAAGCTCCACCCCCACAGTTACCTGGCAATAGCCAGGTATGCTCTGCCCAAGATTACCTGGCAACAGCCAGGTATGCCTGACACTATAAAAGGGGCTGCTTGCCCCTTGATCTTGCTCTTCCCCTCTTCCCCTTGACCCTTCTCTCCCCTTTCCTCTCCTCCCTTCCCTCTACCTGCTCACGGCCAGCCTTTACTCCTCCCTTCCCCTCCCCTCCCCTCTCCTCTCCTCTCCTCTTCCTAGTCTCGTCCTCTCATTAAATCTTTCCACATGGAACCATGTTGGCCTGGTGTGCTTTGTCTGGACCTGATTTCTACCCCAACAGCAGGTCTTGGGGTTCTTGGAGTGTAAGCAAGGAGGAAGTGAGGAGGCAGAAGGAGGTACATGCTAGATGAACAGTAAGAGACAGACAAATGAGCCAAGAGACAACAGAGGGGGGATGAGGAGAAGAGGGCACTACGGAAACAGCAAAATCACAGTCCCGTCCGTCTCTTCCGTTCCCGTGACTCTCATACTGCTGCTTCTGACCAAAGTGCTTATGTAGCCCTCTACCTGGGCCTGCATTTAGAGCTAATTATCTCGTATCCTCACCAGGATTCTCTTTGTGAGCCTTGATACCTACTGGGTCCTGGTCGCTAACATCATTGGTTACCAGAAAGTACAGTAGCACAGACGTGTGAGCAACTGCACAATGAAGGGAAACACCGTCAATTTTCATATTTACAGAAAACGAAACTTCCTTCGTGCGCATGGTTATCTGCCTACTTCATAACCACCTCATTTTAATCCTGTAGAGTACTAATTAAACATGTGTGGCCATGTCCTCGGGTACGTGAGTAGAGTCACCCTGACATGGTTAAAACTGTAACAAAAATATATTAATGGCGAGAAAAGAGATGACTCGAAAACTGTGGCTTAGTTTTTGTAGTGCCCAAAGCAGAATGAAACTGAAAGGGGCCACTTGAAGGAACTTTCATGTGTTTAAAAGCCACATCCTGTTGTTATCTGAAGCCCAAGGCAGAGAAGCAAGGATGCGACCGTCCTCACTAGCCACCGAGTTGTGATTCTCTGTACACATCACCAGAGACAGAATTTCCTTCACCTGCCAGCAAGCGCCCCAGGTGCCACCACTGCCTAGTCCAATTTTTGGGAGCAAACATTCAAGACACAGAATACAGTGGTCAAACTTAGAGGCCTGGGAAGTGAACAGGCTTGACCCCAGCTAAGTCTCCCATGAACCAAGGGGCCATCTGACTAGTGCCTAAAGCAATGAGCAAAAATGCCAGGCCAGGTAGGGCTAGCAAGAAAAGAACGGCATGAAATACCTGATGTCAGTTTCTTGTCATTTACTTATTTAGTTCAAACACCCTTTGTACAGGGACTCATAAAAGTCAAGGACTGGTCAGGTAGAAGGGAAAAGGGTGAAATTTTTTGTTTGTTTGTTGTTAGGCATAAATATCAAACAAATCAAAACCTGGAGGTCTCCCAGAGAGCTCCAAAGTGGGAAACCGAGCAGGAAGCTCTGTCGTGCAAATAGTTGCTGCTTGCTTTTTCCAGCTGTGTCTTGAAGTTCCTCCTTTATCCAGCTTCCCTACCCACCAGGTCTTCCTAAAGGCTACCTGCAGTCTAATTAATTTCCTAAGAAAAAAATGGCCCATTCAAAATGATAGACCAACTGAGTCTTCTTTTCCTCAGATGGTCTCCCCCAGCCCTTCTGAAGAGTATGTGTTGATAGACTACAGGGAACAGATCGAGATTATTTCTCTGACTATGTTTACCCCTTGAACTCTAGTTAGCCTTGCTAGGGTGGGAAGCCGGGCCAAGGATTCTGAGGAACTCTTCTCCAAAGCCTCCTTCCCACTGACACTTTAAAGTGAGAATTGTGGAGAGTAGGGTGGGAAACTGGTCTCCATCTGGAAGTGCTTACAGCCCATGGTGTCTTTAGCTGCAGTTGTTTGTCTAGAGTTTCCCCTTAGGAAGCATCTTGCTTTTCTCCAGTGAGCAGACCTAAGACAACTGTTTGCAAATCCATTTCATGTCTCAGTACAGAGGCTCCTTCATGCTAAGCCAGGCAGAAGTCAGCCATGAGTCATACAGTCTTTCCACACACACAACATCAGACCCAGTTCAAGGAGAAAGTTTGACTGTAACCACCAGCGTACCTTCTCAGGTCAGGGAATAGTCATCAAATCTAGCTTCTATGTGAAAGGCTTCAACATCTCTTTATAAAATCTCAGTATTGCCATCCCTGAAAAGTCTTTGTGGAAGACAGGTTTGAGGTCAACACAAGGTGTTTCCAATCCTTTTAGAGTTCAATATAAAAAGTTATCTGGGGGCTAGTGAGCATGCTGGGTGACTAAGTGTGCTTAATGCCAGCCCTGGCAACCTGAGCTTGATCCCCAGAACCTACATGTCAGAGGAGACAGCTGACCATCACAAGTTGTCATCTGACTTCCACACAGGTGCAGTGGCATGTGCCCACCTCCTCTCTCACATAAGAAATAAGTGTAATTTTAAGTTATTGATTAAAAATGACTTATGAATTAAGACATACTTTGACACACTTTAAAGATGAAGACACGTGTGCTCCTGTGTGCACCCCCATCTGTGTGTGGTGTACATGTGTGCAGGGAATACATTTGAAATGTGTATAAGGGCTTGTCATAGCTTGAATGTGATATTAGGTGTCTACCTGGACTGTCTTCTATTTTGTTTATTGAAACAAGGTCTCTTGCAAGGCCTGCAGCTTACCAATTTCCGGTTGTTGTTGTTGTTGTTACATCTGTCTTTGACTCTTATTACTGAGTTACAAGTGGTCACCTCTGCCCAGTTATTTTCACATGGTTTTGGGGAGGTAAAATCTGATCCTCATACTTGAGTACCAATTGTATTACCTGCTGAGCTATCTTCCCAACCACACAGTCATGTTCAGGCAAGGTAGAAAAGGTTACAGACATTGAAGAGTGAGCTTGTTCAGTAACAAAGGCTATAATCTCAGGGATTTTCCAATCATGTCCCTAGGGTCAGCACTGTGGGTAGGTTTGATCTCCTGCAAATAGTCACTCTGTGTTGAAAGAAGGGAGAGGAGGGCAAAACAGCAGCCTGGAGAGATCTTAGCTGAAAAGATAAAAGGCCCAGGGATTGCCTCCAGCTGGGTTTGCACAGGAGACCCAGCCAGGCCTCAGGTCACACTTCAGTGAGAGCACAGGGTCCTGGGTCTCAGCACACCCACTCTTGGCCTCTTCTTTGATGATCTCTTTTGCATAAGTTTCTCCAAAACACCTTTCCCAACCTCCTTGGCTATTGGAATGGAGGTGTGGCAGAGTTTGGTCAATGAGATGCATGTCTGACTGGGGAAGGGTGTGCTTCTGGGAAAACTTGAGCTTTCTCAACAAAAGGAACAAATGTGTGGATCCCAGATTCTCCCTTCCTACTGTTTGAATGCTGGTGTGGTCCCTGGAGGTTCAAAAACCAAGAGATAAATTACAGGATACTGACAGGAGACATTGCCCTTAATACTTTCAATTACTAGATGAATGTCAAAAGTAAGCTATTTCCAGGAATGTGGTGGGGTAAGGAGCAACCCATGTATAACTCAAACATTGTTAGTTTGTATTCTTATTCTGTTATTTGTAGCAAATTCAAAATTAACTCATCAGAAGTATCATTTCGAATGAGAAATGCCAGCTGGGCATGGTGGCTCACAGCTATAGTCTCAATACTCGGAAGGCTGAGGTAGGAGAATTGACATGAATTTGAGATTCAGCCTTGGCTACATAGTGAATTCCAGGACAGATGGGACTACAATATGAAACCCTGTCTCCAATAAGAGCAATGGTAACAGAAAAAAAAGTATTTTTAAAACATTATTTGTAGAGAGGGTAGCTTTGCAAAACTCAGTAAAACTGAAATCCATAAGCAACGTTCCATGGTACACCATTGTAATTCTAGCACTCGGGAAGCCAAAGGCAGGGGCAGTGCCACAAGTTCAAATCCACTCTGATTTAAATCTTGAGTTCAAACCCAGAGAGGGTCATATTCTAAGGTTCTGTCTTAAAAAGTGAAAAAGGAAGGAAGGAAGGAAGGAAGGAAGGAAGGAAGGAAGGAAGGAGAATAGCCACATGAAAGTTAAGCCAATTTAGTGCCAGAGAATTTCATCATTTATTTCAAATTTTATACCCGCACACATAGCATCATACCTGCATCCATTGTTTCAAGTGGTTTATTGATATAAAGAAAAAGACACATACAGTTATAAGTCATAACTGTATTCATTAACTGTTCACAGTTCAAGTTCCAACATATTTTTATGTGTGTGTATGTATGCGTGTAAGTGTGTGTGTGTGTGTGTGTGTGTATAGCAGCCACAGGACAATCTTGAGTGTCTTTCATCAGGTTCTCCACCTTGTGTTTTGAAACAGGGTCTAACAGTCTTGAAGTTTACCTAGTAGGCTAGGATGACTGACCAGCAAGCCCCAAAAGCCCCCTTGTTTCTTTCTTCCCAGACTGGGATTGTAATCTCGATCCACTATGCCTGACTGAAAAGTCCACTCTAGAGACTGAACACGGGTCTTTGTGTTTACAGTTAATGGACCATGCTATTTCCCCAGTTCTCTGTGTGTGTCTGAATGCCATCTTAATCCTTTCCATTCATTCTCTCTCTCTCTCTGTTTTTTCACTTATGTGTACCTCTGTATAGCTGGACCCTCTGCAGAGGCCAGAAGAGGAGGTTGAATTCACTAGAGGTGGGGTTGCAAGTGGTTGTGAGCTGTCCAACATGGGTGCTGGGAACCCAACTTGGATCATCTCAAATAAGAGGATGTGCTTTTTACTGTGGATCCATTTCTGCAGCCCTAACACCTTGTTTTTTATTTACTCAAGGAGCACCAAGTTTTCATATATACTGGCTGCCAGTGCCATGATTTCATGTTTGTGTGTGTGTGTGTGTGTGTGTGTGTGTGTGTGTGTGTGTGTGTTTCGGAACTCAGCTGTTTTTAGTCCTGTCTTCTTTGAGTAAACTAAAGGATTTGTGTTTACTGTGCATACATGTCTCTGCTAATCTCTCTTGGAAAGGCTCGATGGAAATCATTATCAGAGTCTCTTACTTTAAACTCCTCCCCAGTAGTTCAGGAAAAGTTTGTCCATCATAGATATGGCATCAAAACGGATGCCTCTGATTGGGTCTGAGTCGCTTACTTTCCCCGTGTGTAGGCGTCCTAACATTTTAATAATTGTGATTTATGCAGCTTTTCTTTTATTCCAAGTCAATAAAAATGTTCTCCAAAATCCTACGTTTAATTCTGGTATGTCTGGAATACATTGCCTGTGGCTGGGGCAAGTAGGAGTGAGCTCTGTGAGAAAGGACAACAGCGCTTATTAATGTTTCAATGCCAACAAAGCCATTTACAAGGCAAGATAAAACAAACTGGGGTAAACACACTGAATCAAAAGAAGGTTAACAGCATTACAACTCCAGCAACTTACCAGCACTGTTAGTCACTATTATGTCATCAGGCTGATATGTTCAGCACTGCTCAAATGTTTCTCAATCAGAATCCGTCCACGCACCTTACAAAGCACCAAACTACAAATGAATCACACACACTAAGTACCGTAAGGGGCATTCAGGTGTCTGTCATAAAGACTGAGGAGCCCAGAACTTGCAGTCCCCAAGCTGATGACATTTCCCCCCACGAAGTAAAGCTGAAATGTTCTGAAAGAAAGACAAGGTGGGGTGGGCTTAGCTGTTTCCCTGTGTGCTCTAGGCATAGGGGAAATGGCCTTTGTACCTGAGCGCTGGCTCTACAGGCATGTAAAAGTTCATGTGGGCATAGGGATGCATGGAGTGCTCAAAGAGGCTGGCATCATTGAAAGAGCACCCCTAGTTAGAGTCAAGAAATTTGAATGCATTTTTTAATCTTTTTCTTAAGAAAAATAGGTGTGCAGACCGTGTATGGCATAGTCTCTTCTAGACTTTTTGATGCTCTCATGGAAGATCTGTAACATTTTTGTATTTTGAAATATTTTTCTTGGGGCTTTTGGGAAGAAAAGCTGGAAAAAAAGTTGTAGAAATTTCTCTACCATAAGTGCTAATTATAATTAATTCAAAGAAGAGACCCCCACCATCTGAACTGAGGCCAAGGGCCCATGGGTGTCTCCTGCCTGGGCTCTTGTGTGACATTTGCTCACAGCAGCTTGTGTTCACCCACGTTTGGAGCCTCCTGAGTCTTAGCCCAGTGCAGAGTTTGCTTGTAAAGCTCCCTCACAGAGAAAGCTGCTGCAGGCGTAGTAGGATGAGCTAGCAAGTGTGGGGCCTCTCAGATCACCCTTTACAAGACACAGACCCCGACTCAGCCACTCAGCTGGAAACTCTGTTTCATGCAGCCGGAAGCAGACAGATCTCCAAATCAATATCTACCACTGGCTGGAGTGCACACTGGTGTGTAAGGAGCCCGTTCTAACACAATCTGCAACCGTGTGCCCAAGCGCAAGCCGTTTACATCCTTTTAGCTTACTTTAGCCATCTTGTAATCCTTCCTCACCCATTCCACCCTGGTACTTTGAATTTGTAGCTTGTAAACAACAGTGTACAAATTACACTAGCCAATGAAATATGGCAGGGACCGTGGCAGCAGACCCCTTACTACACAGAAAAGTATGATATTGTTACAAATTGTCACTTTGAATATTTGCAGGAGTAGACATCATACGCCACTGATATTTCTGCTACAGGAAGCAACACTCTGGTCTTGCAATACTTCATACACTAAAAAATTCCCATTTTTTGCTTTAGATGAACTGCGTTCTTTCAGGAGAGGAGTTTGAAGAGACAGGCCTTCTCCAACCCCTGCCTCCTTTTCAAATGGCTGACACAGGGCCAAGACTTAATATTTATGCTGTTATACTAACCTAAGAAGTTCTCTCTCTCTCTCTCTCTCTCTCTCTCTCTCTCTCTCTCTCTCTCTGTGCTGTATGTGTATGTATGTATTCCAGAATGCGTGTGCATATATATGCATGTGGAGGTCAGAGGACAGGGAGCCCAGTATCTCTGTGCCCTCTCCTTCACAGTGTAGAGATTACAAATGTATACCCCACCCCATTGCCAGCATTTTTTGACTCAGGGTTCTGGGATCAAACTTAGATATTCCTTGGGAGGTGGACACCTGTCTCAAGCCCTATCTGCTCTTAAACCTACCGTCAAGAGGGCTCATGACACAGCAGACAGAGACAGCTTTAGAAGTAGGCAAGCTGCAGAGTAGGCCAAGTCATGCTGGAGTCACCTGCTTACTGCATGATGGTATCTGTCCCTTTACTTCATGGAGGAGGGTTGGGCTAGTCAGAGAATGGGATGGAGAGACAGCAAATATCTCTTTGTAAATGACTCCTGGCAGGGGCTTAAACTTTCAAGCGAACGACCAAATAAACCAAGGATGAGACTGCACAGAGCTTAAGCAGGCACAGAGAGAGCCACGCTCCTGGCAAGATACATAGACGCATGAGGACCAGAGCCCGTGCAACCAGGGAAGACCCTCTTGCCAGGGCTAAGCTGGACATCTGCAGGATGGCTATGTGCTTAGCAACGAGCATTAATGAACAGTACCTGAAAACATTCCACAAGTTCCTAACACTAACAGCATCTGAATACAGACTGGCTTAGGGACAAGTCCAATGGCTGTCGTGACCTGGATAAAAGGCTTGTGGCAGGTATGGTTCTCCTGTGTAATCTCACATGTGTGGAAAACGGTAAGAAATGGCCCATTTGGCAACAAATGCACCAGCTACTGGACCTCGGTAAGAAGTGTGTGGTTTGGTAGAAACAGAGCTTGGAGTTTGTGCAGAGCCGAGGGCTTCAGAGTGGGGAAACTCTTGAATGTGGTTTAAAGAATCCTAAGACACTAGGAAAATCATGTCTCCATTAAATAAAATTTCTGCTCCATATATTAACATTGACCCATTAACAAACAAAGGAGAGGAAATATATGATTACAGATGCTTAATTCAGCCAAAACAAACACAGCCTGTCCACTTCAGCAATGTGGACTTGCTCAGTTTTTAATTAGGAGGATGGGGGTCACACAGGAAAAAAAGAAAGGCAGTCTCTCTTTAGTAGCCTCGAAGCAACCAAAAAGTAAAACTTAAGCTAGAAATGTAATCACCTTCTGCCAAACACACACAAGACTGGCTTCCCTTCACGTTTGAGGCCACTATTAGCTGGCTGGTACTGCCCAGAGGGAGAAACCCCAGTCAGGTCACACATGGCGGGGACCTAGAGGACTGCTCAGCCTTCCCTTCCCTGGCACCATTGCCCTGTGACTAGCTTGAGCTAGTCTCACCTTAGGCTGGGGCCTGAGGCTGCTTCTGATTATGGAGGGATTGTCTCTCAAACGTGGTGGGAGGTAAACCCAGTCTCTGGAGAAGATGCATTGGGGGTGGGGCTGTCTTTTACACGTCTCAGCCTCTGCGCGGGCCCACTCAGCCCACCCCCGTGTTGTTCTCTTAGGCTGGCTAGAACAAAGTGACAGTTTTCCTACATGAAGAGCATCTGGTGAATCAGTTTGAGATGGGATTCCATGGTGACTCTAGGAAGAAGGTGGTGACTGTCAGCAGGGCACCATCTTTGTGCGTCAGGACCCAGGATGCCCGCATGCTTTATGATGGGGTGTGGGTATCTCATTTAACTTTCCCTTTTCCCTCCTACCACAGTCCTGCAACTTTCAAAGGAGATGAACATATTTCCTACTTGTGGGGTTCCAAGAAACAAACCTTTGAAAACTAAGAAGACAGAGGAGGGAAGCGTGCGTATGCAAATAGAGCTGGATTTGAATACCAATGCATTTGGATTGGATAGCCAGCCAAACACTAAAGAGTATCTAGGAAAGTGGTATCACGATGTGTTTCATGGACCACAGTGATGATGCTTTCTTTGTCTTGCTTATTTTGCATGTGTATGGGTATGTGTGCACTCGTGCAGAAGCATGTCTGACTGTGCATGCACATGGGGATCTGAGGCAGACATCACTCTCCACCTTATCACTGAGGCAAGGTCCCCAGTTGAACATGGCTTTCTCCCTGCCTGTGTCTTCCATTTTCAAGCTCTGGAATCACAGGCGGAGTGCCACAACCACCTAGCATTTACATGGACGTGACACTGGGGATTTGAACCCGGGTCCTCATGCTTGTGCAGCAAGTATAAGATCTGCTAAGCCAGCTCCCCAATCTGTCTCTGCCACTCCACTGCCCCTCCTCGACTGCTGCAGAGAATCATAGATGCAGAAACTACTCGGAGTACTTAAAAAGAAGAAAAAAAGACAATTGTGAGAACATTGTTGGGTGTCTTTGTCCTGGGAATTTCACAGCAGGTGAAACAGACCGGCCTTCGTTTTAGGTCTTTACAGCCTGGATCTGTGACTACTCCGGGGACTCCTGCCATCCCCGTGAGCCTTGCCACTCTCCATCTGCTGCTTCAGCTCCCCGTCCAGCTTCAAGGGACTTGCACAGTGGCTACCGAAGGGACCAAGGTTAACTATTTCCTTCGGCCTTCCCAATAAACAACCCAGCCAAACGTCTGCATTGACTTCACGTTTTCTTGAAACGCGCTGGGCCCCGCTTCTGTTACAACC